>NW_026510919.1:0-40000 GCF_027579735.1 Bombina bombina
CCCGAAATACCAGGCAATTCTCCTCTGAACAAGGAACATGACAACCCCAGACGATCGTTTCGGCCTCCTATGGGCCTGGTCAGTGAGGTGCAGCCACATTCCTCTAGCACACTGAGCAAGGAGTCCACGTCTGGTTTCCCCATCACCCATAGGGAGACTTCCCCAGGGTCATAATAATTTGCATACAAAGAGAGAAGCGCTCTACCAGGAACGAACAACAGCTCAGTGGCTTGTTCTATGGCGATTTACCACCCGGAAGCAGCCTCTTTTAGACCAGTGTGCTTTTCACAGAAGAAAACTTTCCTGAAGTATATCAGTCTGATCCCGCCAAGTAAGGTCAGTCCAGCCCCGAAATACCAGGCAATTCTCCTCTGAACAAGGAACATGACAACCCCAGACGATCGTTTCGGCCTCCTATGGGCCTCGTCAGTGAGGTGCAGCCACATTCCTCTAAGCACCTGAGCAAGGAGTCCACGTCTGGTTTCCCATCACCCATAGGGAGACTTCCCCAGGGTCATAATAATTTGCATACAAAGAGAGAAGCGCTCTACCAGAACGAACAACAGCTCAGTGGCTTGTTCTATGGCGATTTACCACCCGGATAGCAGCCTCTTTTAGACCAGTGTGCTTTTCACAGAAGAAAACATTCCTGAGTATATCAGTCTGATCCCGCCAAGTAAGGTCAGTCCAGCCCCGAAATTCAGGCAATTCTCCTCTGAACAAGGAACATGACAACCCCAGACGATCGTTTCGGCCTCCTATGGGCCTCGTCAGTGAGGTGCAGCCACATTCCTCTAAGCACACTGAGCAAGGAGTCCACGTCTGGTTTCCCCCATCACCCATAGGGAGACTTCCCCAGGGTCATAATAATTTGCATACAAAGAGAGAAGCGCTCTACCAGGAACGAACAAACGGCTCAGTGGCTTGTTCTATGGCAATTTACCACCCGGAAGCAGCCTCTTTTAGACCAGTGTGCTTTTCACAGAAGAAAAACTTTCCTGAAGTATATCAGTCTGATCCCGCCAAGTAAGGTCAGTCCAGCCGAAATACCAGGCAATTTCTCCTCTGAACAAGGAACATGACAACCCCAGACGATCGTTTCGGCCTCCTATGGGCCTCGTCAGTGAGGTGCAGCCACATTCCTCTAAGCACACTGAGCAAGGAGTCCACGTCTGGTTTCCCCCTCACCCCATGGGAGACTCCCCAGGGTCATAATAATTTGCATACAAAGAGAGAAGCGCTCTACCAGGATGACGAACAACAGCTCAGTGGCTTGTTCTTGGCGATTTACCACCGGAAGCAGCCTCTTTTAGACCAGTGTGCTTTTCACAGAAGAAAACTTTCCTGAAGTATATCAGGTCTGATCCCGCCAAGTATAGGTCAGTCCAGCCCGAAATACAAGGCAATTCTCCTCTGAACAAGGAACATGACAACCCCAGACGATCGTTTCGGCCTCCTATGGGCCTCGTCAGTGAGGTGCAGCCACATTCCTCTAAGCACACTGAGCAAGGAGTCCACGTTTGGTTTCCCCCATCACCCATAGGGAGACTTCCCCAGGGTCATAATAATTTGCATTCAAAGAGAAGCGCTCTACCAGAACGAACAACAGCTCAGTGGCTTGTTCTATGGCGATTTACCACCCGGAAGCAGCCTCTTTTAGACCAGTGTGCTTTTCACAGAAGAAAACTTTCCTGAAGTATATCAGTCTGATCCCGCCAAGTAAGGTCAGTCCAGCCCCGAAATACCAGGCAATTCTCCTCTGAACAAGGAACATGACAACCCCAGATGATCGTTTCGGCCTCCTATGGGCCTCGTCAGTGAGGTGCAGCCACATTCCTCTAAGCACATGAGCAAGGAGTCCACGTCTGGTTTCCCCCATCACCCATAGGGAGACTTCCCCAGGGTCATAATAATTTGCATACAAAGAGAGAAGCGCTCTACCAGGAACGAACAAACACTCAGTGGCTTGTTCTATGGCGATTTACCACCCGGAAGCAGCCTCTTTTAGACCAGTGTGCTTTTCACAGAAGAAAACTTTCCTGAAGTATATCAGTCTGATCCCGCCAAGTAAGGTCGTCCAGCCCCGAAATACCAGGCAATTCTCCTCTGAACAAGGAACATGACAACCCCAGACGATCGTTTCGGCCTCCTATGGGCCTCGTCAGTGAGGTGCAGCCACATTCCTCTAAGCACACTGGGCAAGGAGTCCACGTCTGGTTTCCCCCATCACCCATAGGGAGACTTCCCCAGGGTCATAATAATTTGCATAAAAGAGAGAAGCGCTCTACCAGGAACGAACAACAGCTCAGTGGCTTGTTCTATGGCGATTTACCACCCGGAAGCAGCCTCTTTTAGTCCAGTGTGCTTTTCACAGAAGAAAACTTTCCTGAAGTATATCAGTCTGATCCCGCCAAGTAAGGTCAGTCCAGCCCCGAAATACCAGGCAATTCTCCTCTGAACAAGGAACATGACAACCCCAGACGATCGTTTCGGCCTCCTATGGCCTCGTCAGTGAGGTGCAGCCACATTCCTCTAAGCACACTGAGCAGGAGTCCACGTCTGGTTTCCCCCATCACCCATAGGGAGACTTCCCAGGGTCATAATAATTTGCATACAAAGAGAGAAGCGCTCTACCAGGAACGAACAACAGCTCAGTGGCTTGTTCTATGGCGATTTACCACCCGGAAGCAGCCTCTTTTAGACCAGTGTGCTTTTCACAGAAGAAAACTTTCCTGAAGTATATCAGTCTGATCCCGCCAAGTAAGGTCAGTCCAGCCCCGAAATACCAGGCAATTCTCCTCTGAACAAGGAACATGACAACCCCAGACGATCGTTTCGGCCTCCTATGGCCTCGTCAGTGAGGTGCAGCCACATTCCTCTAAGCACACTGAGCAAGGAGTCCACGTCTGGTTTCCCCCATCACCATAGGGGAGACTTCCCCAGGGTCATAATAATTTGCATACAAAGAGAGAAGCGCTCTACCAGGAACGAACAACAGCTCAGTGGCTTGTTCTATGGCGATTTACCCGAAGCAGCCTCTTTTAGACCAGTGTGCTTTTCACAGAAGAAAACTTTCCTGAAGTATATCAGTCTGATCCCGCCAAGTAAGGTCAGTCCAGCCCCGAAATACCAGGCAATTCCTCTGAACAAGGAACATGACAACCCCAGATGATCGTTTCGGCCTCCTATGGGCCTCGTCAGTGAGGTGCAGCCACATTCCTCTAAGCACACTGAGCAAGGAGTCCACGTCTGGTTTCCCCCATCACCCATAGGGAGACTTCCCCAGGGTCATAATAATTTGCATACAAAGAGAGAGCGCTTACCAGGAACGAACAACAGCTCAGTGGCTTGTTTATATGGCGATTTACCACCGGAAGCAGCCTCTTTTAGACCAGTGTGCTTTTCACAGAAGAAAACTTTCCTGAAGTATATCAGTCTGATCCCGCCAAGTAAGGTCAGTCCAGCCCCGAAATACCAGGCAATTCTCCTCTGAACAAGGAACATGACAACCCCAGACAATCGTTTCGGCCTCCTATGGGCCTCGTCAGTGAGGTGCAGCCACATTCCTCTAAGCACACTGAGCAAGGAGTCCACGTCTGGTTTCCCCCATCACCATAGGGAGACTTCCCCAGGGTCATAATAATTTGCATACAAAGAGAAGCGCTCTACCAGGAACGAACAACAGCTCAGTGGCTTGTTCTATGGCGATTTACCACCCGGAAGCAGCTCTTTTAGACCAGTGTGCTTTTCACAGAAGAAAACTTTCCTGAAGTATATCAGTCTGATCCCGCCAAGTAAGGTCAGTCCAGCCCCGAAATACCAGGCAATTCTCCTCTGAACAAGGAACATGACAACCCCAGACGATCGTTTCGGCCTCCTATGGGCCTCGTCAGTGAGGTGCAGCCACATTCCTCTAAGCACACTGAGCAAGGAGTCCACGTCTGGTTTCCCCATCACCCATAGGAGACTTCCCCAGGGTCATATATATTTGCATACAAAGAGAGAAGCGCTCTACAGGAACGAACAACAGCTCAGTGGCTTGTTCTATGGCGATTTACCACCCGGAAGCAGCCTCTTTTAGACCAGTGGTGCTTTTCACAGAAGAAAACTTTCCTGAACTATATCAGTCTGATCCCGCCAAGTAAGGTCAGTCCAGCCCCGAAATACCAGGCAATTTCTCCTCTGAACAAGGAACATGACAACCCCAGACGATCGTTTCGGCCTCCTATGGGCCTCGTCAGTGAGGTGCAGCCACATTCCTCTAAGCACACTGAGCAAGGAGTCCACGTCTGGTTTCCCCCATCACCCATAGGGAGACTTCCCCAGGGTCATAATAATTTGCATACAAAGAGAGAAGCGCTCTACCAGGAACGAACAACAGCTCAGTGGCTTGTTCTATGGCGATTTACCACCCGGAAGCAGCCTCTTTTTAGACCAGTGTGCTTTTCACAGAAGAAAACTTTCCTGAAGTATATCAGTCTGATCCCGCCAAGTAAGGTCAGTCCAGCCCCGAAATACCAGGCAATTCTCCTCTGAACAAGGAACATGACAACCCCAGATGATCGTTTCGGCCTCCTATGGGCCTCGTCAGTGAGGTGCAGCCACATTCCTCTAAGCACACTGAGCAAGGAGTCCACGTCTGGTTTCCCCCATCACCCATAGGGAGACTTCCCCAGGGTCATAATAATTTGCATACAAAGAGAGAAGCGCTCTACCAGGAACGAACAACAGCTCAGTGTTTATATAACTCATTTACTATTATATACCGTTTATATACTCATTTACTGTACCCACACATATTATATACTGTTTATATACTCATTTACTGTACCCACACATATTATATACAGTTTATATAATCATTACAGTACCCACACATATTATATACCGTTTATATACTCATTTACTGTACCCACACATATTAATACGTTTATATACTCATTTACTGTACCCACACATATTATATACCGTTTATATACTCATTACTGTACCCACACATATTATATACCGTTTATATACTCATTTACTGTACCCACACATATTATATACTGTTTATATACTCATTACTGTACCCACACATTATATACCGTTTATATACTCATTTACTGTACCCACACATATTATATACTGTTTATATACTCATTACTGTACCCACACATATTATATACCGTTTATATACTCATTTACTGTACCCACACATATTATATACAGTTTTATATACTCATTTACTGTACCCACACATATTATATACCGTTTATATACTTATTTACTGTACCCACACATATTATATACCGTTTTTATACTCATTTACTGTACCCACACATATTATATACCGTTTATATACTCATTACTGTACACACACATATTATATACCGTTTATATACTCATTTACTGTACACACACATATTATATACAGTTATATACTCATTTACTGTACCCACACATATTATATACAGTTTATATACTCATTTACTGTATGCAACATATTATATACCGTTTATATACTCATTACTGTACCCACACATATTATATACTGTTTATATTACTCATTTACTGTACCCACACATATTATATACGTTATATACTCATTACTGTACCCACACATTATATACCGTTTATATACTCATTTACTGTACCCACACATATTATATACCGTTTTATATACTCATTTACTGTACTCACACTATTATATACTGTTTATATACTCATTACTGTACTCACACATATTATATACCGTTTATATACTCATTACTGTACTCACATATTTATATACCGTTTATATACTCATTACTGTACACACACATATTATATACTGTTTATATACTTATTTACTGTACCCACACATATTATATACCGTTTATATAATCATTACTGTACTCACACATATTATTACCGTTTATATACTCATTTACTGTACCCACACATATTATATACAGTTTATATACTCATTACTGTACCCACACATATTATATACCGTTTATATACTCATTACTGTACCCACACATATATATACCGTTTATATACTCATTTACTGTACCCACACATTATATACCGTTTATATACTATTACTGTACACACACATATTTATACTGTTTATATACTCATTTACTGTACCCACACATATTATATACCGTTTTATATACTCATTACTGTACCCACATATTATATACCGTTTATATACTCATTTACTGTACCGACACATATTATATACCGTTAATATACTCTATTTACTGTACCCACACATATTATATACCGTTTATATACTCATTTACTGTACACACACATATTATATACCGGTTATATACTCATTACTGTACCCACACATATTATATACCGTTATATACTCATTTACTGTACCCACAAATATTATATACAGTTTATATACTCATTACTGTACCCACACATAATTATATACCGTTTATATACTCATTTACTGTACTCACACATATTATATACCATTTATATACTCATTTACTGTACACACGCATTTTATGCCGTTTATATACTCATTACTGTACCCACACATATTATATACCGTTTATATACTCATTACTGTACCCAACACATATTATATACCGTTTATTTACTCATTACTGTACACACACATATTATATACCGTTTATATACTCATTTACAGTACCCACACATATTATATACCGTTTATATACTCATTACTGTACCCACACATTTATATACCGTTTATTTACTCATTACTGTACCCACACATATTATATACAGTTTATTTACTCATTTACTGTACCCACACATATTATATACCGTTTATATACTCATTTACTGTCCCACAATATTATATACCGTTTATATACTTATTTACTGTACCCACACATATTATATACCGTTTATTTACTCATTACTGTACCACACATATTATATACAGTTTATTTACTCATTTACTGTACCCCACACATATTATATACCGTTTATATACTCATTTACTGTACCCACACATATTATATACCGTTTATATACTCATGTACTGTACACACACACATATTATATACTCATACTGTACCCACACATATTATATACCGTTTATATACTCATTACTGTACCCACACATATTATATACCGTTTATTTACTCATTTACTGTACCCACACATATTATATACCGTTTATTTACTCATTTACTGTACACACACATATTATATACCGTTTATATACTCATTTACTGTACCTACACATATTATATACCGTTTATATACTAAATTACTGTACCCACACATATTATATACTGTTTATATACTCATTACTGTACCCACACATATTATATACGTTATATACTCATTACTGTACCCACACATATATATACCGTTTATATACTCATTACTGTACCCACACATATTATATACCTGTTTATTTACTCATTTACTGTACCCACACATATTATATACCGTTTATTTACTCATTTACTGTACCCACACATATTATATACCGTTTATATACTCATTTACTGTACCAACACCTATTATATACCGTTTATATACTAAATTACTGTACCCACACATATTATATACCGTTTATATACTCATTACTGTACCCACACATATTATATACCGTTTATATACTCATTACTGTACCCACACATATTATATACCGTTTATTTACTCATTTACTGTACCCACACATATTATATACCGTTTATTTACTCATTTACTGTACCCACACATATTATATACCGTTTATATACTCATTTACTGTACCTACACATATTATATACCGTTTATATACTAAATTACTGTACCCACACATATTATATACTGTTTATATACTCATTACTGTACTCACACATATTATAATACTCATTACTGTACCCACACATATTATATACTCATTACTGTACCCACACATATTATATACCGTTATATATACTCATTTACTGTACCCACACATATTATACCGTTTATATACTCATGTACTGTACACACACATATTATATACTCATTACTGTACCCACACATATTATATACCGTTTATATACTCATTACTGTACCACACATATTATATACCGTTTATTTACTCATTTACTGTACCCACACATATTATATACTGTTTTATATACTCATTTTACTGTACCCACACATATTATATACCGTTTATATACATTATTTACTGTACCCACACATATTATATACCGTTTATTTACTCATTACTGTACACACACATATTATATACAGTTTATTTACTCATTTACTGTACCCACACATATTATATACCGTTTATATACTCATTTACTGTACCCACACATATTATATAACGTTTATATACTCATTACTGTACCCACACATATTATATACTCATTACTGTACCCACACATATTATATACTCATTACTGTACCCACACATATTATATACTGTTATATAATCATTACAGTACCCACACATTATTATATACCGTTTATATACTCATTTACTGTACCCACACATATTGTATACCGTTTATATACTCATTACTGTACCCACACATATTATATACCATTTATATACTCATTTACTGTACCCCACACATATTATATACCGTTTATATACTCATTACTGTACTCACACATATTATATACTGTTTATATACCTCATTTACTGTGCCCACACATATTATATACCGTTTATATACTCATTGCTGTACCCACACATATTATATACCGTTATATACTCATTTACTGTACCACACATATATATACCGTTTATATACTCATTTACTGTACCCACACATATTACTATACCGTTTATATACTCATTACTGTACCCACACATATTATATACTGTTTATATACTTATTTACTGTACCCACACATATTATATACCGTTTATATACTCATTATTGTACACACACATATTATATACAGGTTTATTACTCATTACTGTACCCACACATATTATATACTGTTTATATACTCATTACTGTACCCACACATATTATATACCGTTTATATACTCATTTACTGTACCCGCACATATTATATACCGTTTATATACTCATTTACTGTACACACACATATTATATACCGTTTATATACTCATTTACTGTACCCACACTATTATTTACCGTTTATATACTCATTTACTGTACCCACACATATTATATACCGTTTATATACTCATTACTGTACCCACACATATTATATACTGTTTATATACTCATTACTGTACCCACACATATTATATACCGTTTGTATACTCATTACTGTACACACATATTATATATAGTTTTTCTTGCCGTTAAATGGGACTTTCTAAAGATACCCATCATTTCATCATCCTATAATATAAAAGGCCAAGTGTGTTTGTCCAAGCTGTCATGCTGGCCTTTGAGTCCCTAGCAGCAGCTGATCTGCGGCAGAAGAGTGAGAGCTGGGCGTGACCGGGCTGTGAGCGGTAGGGCGTGAGACCCACGTGAAGGGGGGGTGGCTCGGACGTGAATGGCCATGAAGGGGCGTGGGAGAGAGAGCGCAAAAGAGAGGGGGGGAGAGAGAGCGCAAAAGAGAGGGGGGAGAGAGAGCACAAAAGAGGGGGGGATAGAAAGCGCAAAAGAGAGGGGGGAGAGAGCGCAAAAGAGAGGGGGGAGAGAAGAGCGCAAAAGAGAGGGGGGGAGAGTGCAAAAGAGAGTGGGGGAGAGAGCGCAAAAGAGAGGGGAGAGAGAGAGAGCGCAAAGAGAGAGGGAGAGAGAGAATGCAAAAGAGAGGGGAGAAATGGGGGAGAGAGCGCAAAAGAGAGGGGAGAGAGAGAGCACAAAAGAGATGGGGAGAGAGAGCGCAAAAGATATGGAGGAGAGAGGGAGCGCAAAAGAGAGGGGGTGAGAGAGAGAGAGTGCAAAAGAGGGGGGGAGAGAGAGCGCAAAAGAGGGGGAGAGAGAGCACAAAAGAGAGAGAGAGGGAGGAGAGAGCACAAAAGAGATGGGGGGGAGAGAGCGCAAAAGAGATGGGGGAGAGAGAGAGTGCAAAGAGAGGAGGAAGAGAGAGAGCGCAAAAGAGGGGGGGGGACGAGAGAGAGGCACAAAAGAGGGGGGGAGAGAGAGAGCACAAAAGAGATGGGGAGAGAGAGCGCAAAAGATATGGAGGAGAGAGGGAGCGCAAAAGAGAGGGGGAGAGAGAGAGCGCAAAAGAGGGGGGAGAGAGAGCACAAAAAGAGAGAGAGAGGGAGGAGAGAGCACAAAAGAGATGGGGGGGAGAGAGCGCAAAAGAGATGGGGGAGAGAGAGAGCGCAAAGAGAGGAGGAAGAGAGAGAGCGCAAAAGACGGGGGGAGGGAGAGAGGAGCACAAAAGAGGGGGGAGAGAGAGAGCGCAAAAGAGAGGGGGAAGAGGGCAAAGAGAGGGGGGAGGAGAGCACAAAAGAGAGGGGAGAGAGCACAAAAGAGAGGGGGGGGAGAGAGAGTGCAAAAGAGAGGGGGGGAGAGAGCGCAAAAGAGATGGGGGAGAGAGCGCAAAAGAGATGCGGGGAGAGAGCACAAAAGAGAGGGGGGAGAGAGAGCGCAAAAGAGAGGGGAGAGAGCGCAAAAGAGAGGGGAGAGAGAGAGCACAAAAGAGAGGGGAGAGAGAGAGCACAAAAGAGAGGGGAGAGAGAGAGGGGGAGAGAGCACAAAAGAGATGGGGAAGAGAGGAGCGCAAAAGAGATGGAGGAGAGAGAGAGCGCAAAAGAGAGGGGGAGAGAGAGAGCGCAAAAGAGAGGGGGAGAGAGAGAGCGCAAAAGAGAGGGGGGAGAGAGAGAGCTCAAAAGAGAGGGGGGAGAGAGCTCAAAAGAGAGGGGGGAGAGAGAGAAGAGCAAAAGAGAGGGGGGAGAGATAGAGAGCAAAAGAGAGGGGGAGGGAGAGAGCAAGGGGTGGGAACACTGTACTGCAAAAAATGGCCCGTGTGAACGGGCTTTAGGACTAGTATCTTATAATTTACTATTAAAAAAAATATAAAATATGATAAAAAAATTAAAAAAAAACACACTTTTTCTAAATTTGACCCCCAAAATCTGTTACACATCTACAACCAGCAAAAAAACATCCATGCTAAATAGTTTAAACATTTTGTCCTGAGTTTAGAAATACCCAATGTTTACACGTTCTTTGCTTTTTTGAAAGTTATAGGACAATAAATACAAGTAGCACTTTGCTATTTCCAAACCATTTTTTTTTCCTCAAAATTAGCGCTAGTTACATTGGGACACTGATATCTTTCAGGATCCTTGAATATCCCTTGATATGTATATATATTTTTAATAGACAACCCAAAGTATTGATCTAGGCCCATTATGGTATATTTCATGCCACCATTTCACTGCCAAATGAGATCATTCAAATAAAAAAATAGTTAATTTTTTCACAAACTTTAGGTTTCTCCCTGAAAATATTTACAGACAGCTTGTGCAATTATGGCACAATGGTTGTAAATGCTTCTTTGGGATCTCCCTTGTTCAGAAATAGCAGACATATATGGATTTGGCTTTGCTTCTTGGTAATTAGAATACCGCTAAATGCAGCTGCGCACCACACGTGCATATATGCCCAGCAGTGAAGGGGTTAATGAGGGAGCTTGTAGGGTTAATTTTAGCTTTAGTGTAGTAGACAACCCAAAGTATTGATCTAGGCCCATTTTGGTATATTTCATGCCACCATTTCACTGCAAATGCGATCAAAATAAAAAAGTTGTTAACTTTTTCACAAACTTTAGGTTTCTCACTAAAATTATACCAAACAGCTTGTGCAATCATGGCACAAATGGTTGTAAATGCTTCTCTGGGATCCCCTTTGTTCAGAAATAGCAGACATATATGGCTTTGGCATTGCTTTTTGGTAATTAGAAGGCTGCTAAATGCCACTGTGCACCACACGTGCAATATGCCCAGCAGTAAAGGGGTTAAGTAGGGAGCTTGTAGAGAGCTTGTGGGGTTAATTTTAGCTTTAGTGTAGAGATCAGCCTCCCACCTGACACATCACACCCCCTGATCCCTCCCAAACAGCTCTCTTCCCTCCTCCCACCCCACAATTGTCCCGCCATCTTAAAGGGACAGTCAACACTCGAGATAACATTATCCGATATTTAAAAATAAAAAATGAAGATCCGCCTGCACCATACCCCTTTTGTCTTGCATACTTGCTTCTCCTAGTAATCATCGTCAATAACTTCTATAATATGATGTAAATATGGCAGCCTAACTCCCCCCACTGTTACGTAGCTACCTTCTTCTTCAAATGATCAGCCAATCAGAATCCAATCCAAGGTCAGAAATTGCAAGCGCTGGCCGATGCAGAGAGGGCCAAAAAGTGGCACATCTATTTCTAGATTGCGGCAGAGAGAAGCCCAGGACTGCAGCGACGTACAGGGTACATCGCTGGTCCTTAAGGGCATAACGACTAATGTCATACAGGGTACGACGTTGGTCATTAAGGGGTTAAAGTGATACCTCACTAAACAATTATAATAGCACGTGTTAAATGTATTTATGAACAGAAAACATTTTTTCACACTCATGAGTGTTGCATTTTTTTAATATCATTACATATACTGTTTATTTTATATAATACACATTTACCAGTAGGTATATTTTACAGACTGTATTAAAAACAGATGATTTAGTAAATAATTTATTATTATGGAATGTGCACATTTGCTTTTCACATTTTAATCATTTTATTTTTTAATATTCATTAATTTTCCAAATATGGCTTAAATTCCATTGAGGTGGTAAAGTTTGTAAACTGTCGGTAACATAAAAAATCCCCATAGACTTTAGTGGAGATAGATAATTTTATCACCAGTTCCACATTTTCCCACATCAATGGAAACTAGGCCTAGGTTTGCAGGAAAATGTATTACTGTTTAGCAACATACACAGATATGCTGGTGTGTACAACTATAACCACACCCCACACATTGCTAGACAGCTTCTATTGGCTTCTGTAATGAAAACAGAATAACACTATTACATCTCTAAGGAGTTGTGTTTGAAATCAGAGGGTGTGCCACAGAATACTTGTGTATGCCCTCTGATACAGCTTTTATTACAGTCATTGCTAACAATACAAACTTTGACACTTGCACACATTTAATATTTAGAAACATGTTTAATTTTAATTATGTTTTAAAGAGGACTACAAAAAAGAATGCATTGCAAACCCAAATATCAAACAATCCTCATTTTGTCAAAATTGTGAGTGAACAAAAATGATCAGTAGGATAAACAGATAACACAAAGCAAGAAGACTGTATACACTGTACATAAGTATGTTAATCCTTCTAAAGCCCTTATGGGGCCTACCATGGACCTCTCCATAAATAAATTATAACTCAAATTGTACTGGTAAACCAAGCCACATTTGTTACATGAAAGGCATTAATGTCCCTAGGATCCAAGTCCAAACTATTTTGGGCTAGATTAAAGGGGCAAATGTGTCCATTTAAGGGCGCACGTTAAATCACCAGCCATTACAAGTGACTGCTTAATGCTACCGCAAGCTCGCTGTAGCACTTTGTACTCAAATTTATTAACCAGAGGTCAGACCACTGGTTAATAAAATAAATGTCCCCCAATTTCATCAAAATAAAGCGTTGTGTTCCCCTTTTTAAAATGAAAAATTATGACCATCTTTATTTATTTTTAAATAACTGCACAAAGCAGTTATAAGAGGTTAAAGTGAGCAGGTGTGGGTGTTACCAAAAAACAGCGCTGAAAAGTACTTTACATAGCAGTCTATAGGGACCGTGTTTAAACTGTAAATATATATGTATATGCTTATATATATATGTGTGTGTGTGTGTTACTGTGTGTATATACATATATATATATTTATGTGTTAGTATGTGTATATACATATATATTTATTTATGTGTTACTATGTGTATATACATATATATTTATGTGTTATTATGTGTATATACAGATATATTTATGTGTTACTATGTGTATATACATATATATTTATGTGTTACTGTGTGTATATACATATATATTTATGTGTTACTGTGTGTATATACATATATATTTATGTGTTACTGTGTGTATATACATATATATTTATGTGTTACTATGTGTATATACATATATATTTATGTGTTATTATGTGTATATACATATATATTTATGTGTTACTATGTGTATATACATATATATTTATGTGTTATTATGTGTATATACATATATATTTATTTGTTACTATGTGTATATACATATATATTTATGTGTTATTATGTGTATATACATATATATTTATGTGTTACTGTGTGTATATACATATATATTTATGTGTTACTGTGTGTATATACATATATATTTATGTGTTACTGTGTGTATATACATATATATTTATGTGTTACTGTGTGTATATACATATATATTTATGTGTTACTATGTGTATATACATATATATTTATGTGTTATTATGTGTATATACATATATATTTATGTGTTACTATGTGTACATACATATATATTTATGTGTTACTATGTGTATATACATATATATTTATGTGTTATTATGTGTATATACATATATATTTATGTGTTAGTATGTGTATATACATATATATTTATGTGTTAGTATGTGTATATACATATATATTTATGTGTTAGTATGTGTATATACATATATATTTATGTGTTACTATGTGTATATACATATATATTTATGTGTTAGTATGTGTATATACATATATATTTATGTGTTACTATGTGTATATACATATATATTTATGTGTTAGTATGTGTATATACATATATATTTATGTGTTAGTATGTGTATATACATATATATTTATGTGTTAGTATGTGTATATACATATATATTTATGTGTTAGTATGTGTATATACATATATATTTATGTGTTACTATGTGTATATACATATATATTTATGTGTTAGTATGTGTATATACAGATATATTTATGTGTTACTATGTGTATATACATATATATTTATGTGTTACTATGTGTATATACATATATATTTATGTGTTACTATGTGTATATACAGATATATTTATGTGTTACTATGTGTATATACAGATATATTTATGTGTTATTATGTGTATATACAGATATATTTATGTGTTATTATGTGTATATACAGTAGTGACGTGCACTCATAGGAGTCAGGTGAGGCACTGCCGCACCTGCCATTTGGGGCAAATGAAAAAAATATATATAGTTTTATTAAAAAAAAAAAAGTTAAATGTTTTTTTTTTTTTACATTTCTAACTCTATAATATTGCGCAATAGAGAGGCACTGGGTTCTGTTTTTTCTCTATTCTGCAATATTTTACATGTATTTTTATAACTAGCCGCTCTGCAGCACCAAGTGGTGACTTGCAGCTGCAGCGCGGCTGAAAAAAGTGTTAAAGAGGCATCTATAATGAGGCCTCGTATTTTCCCTGGGAGACTGGCTCAGCCAATCAACACCGGTCTTGACTCCCTGGCCCTGCTGTACTGTGCACTGCACATGCGCAACAAAGGAGAAGTCTGGCGGCACGGGAACAACAGTCAGTGCCACTCACTCCTGCCTGTTTGGGACTGACTGTTACGTCACTGAGCCAAGTAGCGAGTGTAGCCTGCCTGGCCCTGAGCTAATCGTGTGATGATTTATTGTGAGCAGTAAATATTATAAGGCAGAGATGAGTAGTGGCCGCCCCCCCCCTCTGCTCTGATGTTAAACTTTAAGTGTCTGTGTGTGAGTGAGTGACCGTCAATGTTGCGACTCTGACATCATCTTCTCTGCTTAATAAATTTATTTTAGAGAATGAGCAGCCGGCATCTTGTGATTTTGTGCACACTGCAGTGCACAGTAATATATTATAAGGCAGAGTAGTGGCCGCCCCCTCTGATGTTAAACTTTGTGTCTGACCCGGTCAGTGTTGTAACTTGCTATGCTATCTTCTCTGCTTACTAAATACATTTTACAGAATGAGCAGCCATCTTGTGATTTTGTGCACAGTAATATATTACAGGCAGAGTAGTGGCCGCCTCCTCTGATGTTAAACTTTGTGTCTGACCCGGTCAGTGTTGTAACTTGCTATGCTATCTTCTCTGCTTACTAAATACATTTTACAGAATGAGCAGCCATCTTGTGATTTTGTGCACAGTAATATATTATAGGCAGAGTAGTGGCCGCCCCCTCTGATGTTAAACTTTAAGTGTCAGACGGTCAGACACTTAAAGCTTAACATCAGAGGGGGCGGCCAGTACTCTGATTTATAATATATTTACTGTGCACAAAATCACAAGATGGCTGCTCATTCTGTAAAATTTATTTAGTAAGCAGAGAAGATGTCAGTAGCAAGTTACAACACTGACCGACACTGACCGGGTCAGACACAAAGTTTAACATCAGAGGGGGCGGCCACTACTCTGCCTTATAATATATAAAACATTTACTGTGCACAAAATCACAAGATGGCTGCTCATTCTGTAAAATTAATTTAGTAAGCAGAGAAGATTTCAGTAGCAAAATTGAATTTGCAAGCAAATAAATAAATAATTAACGTGAAACGCGTTGCTGTTGTTTTTAACTTTTGTATTAAATTTTTATACTCTCATTTTGCTGCCTTTCCATTTTTTTTGGATATTTTCATCATTTTATTTACTTTTTGGATCTCTGGACTCTCCTGGGTGAGATGAGGATTCCATTGGCTGACCACTCTAACACAGAGCTGAACGGACCTGCATCTTACCTTGGCATCTATGGACTCTCCCTGGTGAGACGAGGATTCCATTGGTCGAATTTATGTTGTGTCTACCGGATGACTGGTTGGTTCCAGACCACTTATATTGCACATCAGTGCTTTATACCTTTTGAGTAAGATTCTTAATATCTGCTGTTATCTTCTGTGGAGTCAATTGATCTGCATTATGTGGCGCCCTCTATCTCCTTTGTTATAAATTTTGATAATAGAAGTAAACAGGAAAGTAGCTTAAAATTGTATGTTCTACTGAAATCCTGAAGGAGAAGTTTTATTTTTCATGTCCCTTTAAGGTAAAACTCAATCATTTGTGTTAGGTATTTTTGTAATGAACAGCTTCTGTTTGGACGTTATTTGCTGTTATGGATATTATTTGGTTGTGTTTGTTTGTGCTAGCTTGTTTTTGGACTACATCACTAGAATAAAGGACAAAATATGTAATATTCCTATTTATTAAAATTTTAATTAACTAGATTTTCTATAGGGCTAGGTAAATTATTTGTTTTGAATAATATATGTTTCATGGTCTAACAACAAGATGTGCTGTGTTGGTCATTCTGACAGTGTTTGCTGGTTGATGTTAGGAATTATATTTGAGGTACCACAGCATTCTTTTTGCAATTATTAAGTCATGTTTTTGTCTATTGAATTCAAATATGGATTAGGCAATGACCTGGGTGATAATAAAGCTGTGTGTTCTTAGAAGCTCCATAAATGAACAAGCTGTGTTCCAACTTCCATAGTATCCATACTGTCCCTTTAAACATGTTATTGTAGAATTGTTTAATGTCCATAAAAAAAGGAAGATGTGAATACAAAACAGTACACTGACTATTACAGCATGCAACATAAATATTATAGCCATTGTTTTGGATCCATAACATGCAACATAAAAATAGGCAGTGTTTTATGATATAGTAAAAAGCCTTAGGCCTCTAGTTATCAAGCCGTCAACCGCAAATACGCTGGAATTCCGCAGTGTATTTGTGGCGAGGCTGATTCGCTGTAGTTATCAAGCCCTACACACCAGCAAAAGTAGAATCTAGTGACGTAAGCTACGATCCGCCGGACTCAGTCCGACACAGATCGATTCTTACGTCACTCCAGATGTGCCGAACGCAAGTTCTGCACAATCTGACTACTTTTGTAAGTTATCAAAGAACAACCAGGTACGCTCGGCACTTTTACGGCCCAGCGTACCTGGTTTTCTATCCGCCGCCCTGGAGGTGGCAGATCCCATAGGAATCAATGGGAGTCTGACCATAGCGAAAGCTCATGTTCGCTGCTGCCCGATATCCCATTGATTCCTATGGGAGATGTCTGCACCTAACACCCTAACATTTACCCCGAGTCTAAACACCCCTAATCTGCCCCCCCTACACCTTTGCCACCAATATAATACTTATTAACCCCTAAACCACTGCTCCCGGACCCCGCTGCAACAAAAAAAAAGGTATTAACCCCTAAACTGCCGCTCCCGGACCCCGCCGCAACTAAATAAAGGTATTAACCCCTAAACCACCGCTCCCGGAACCCGCCGCAACTAAATAAAGGTATTAACCCCTAAACCGCCGATCCTGGACCCCGCCACAACTATAATAAATATATTAACCCCTAAACCGCCGCTCCCGGACCCCACCACCACCTACATAATACCTATTAACCCCTAATCTGCCCCCCCCATACCGCCGCCACCTATATTAAATTTATTAACCCCTATCCTGCCCCCCCATACCGCCACCACCTATATTAAATTTATTAACCCCTATCCTGCCCTCCCTACACCGCCGCCACCTATATTAAACTTATTAACCCCTAAACCTAAGTTTAACCCCAACACCCCCCTAACTTAAATATTATTTAAATAAATCTAAATAAAAATTACTTTTATTAACTAAATTATTCCTATTTAAAACTAAATACTTACCTATAAAATAAACCCTAAGATAGCTACAATATAACTAATAGTTACATTGTAGCTAGCTTAGGGTTTATTTTTATTTCACAGGCAAGCTTGTATTTATTTTAACTAGGTACAATAGTTATTAAAGAGTTATTAACTATTTAATAACTACCTAGCTAAAATACTTACAAAATTACCTGTAAAATAAATCCTAACCTAAGTTACAATTAAACCTAACACTACACTATCATTAAATAAATTAAATAAATTACCTACAATTGCTTAAAATTAATTACAATTAAATAAACTAAACTATAGTATAAAAAACCCTCACTAAATTACAGAAAATAAAAAAAGAATTACAAGAAGTTTAAACTAATTACACCTAATCTAAGCCCCCTAATACAATAATAAAGCCCCCCAAAATAATAAAATTCCCTACCCTATCCTAAATTACAAAGTAATCAGCTCTTTTACCAGCCCTTAAAAGGGCTTTTTGCGGGGCATTGCCCCAAAGTAATCAGCTCTTTTACCTGTAAAACAAAATACAACCCCCCCAACATTAAAACCCACCACCCACATACCCCTACTCTAACCCACCCAAACCCCCCTTAAAAAACCTAACACTAACCCCCTGAAGATCACCCTACCTTGAGTCGTCTTCACCCAACCGGTCCGAAATCTTCATCCAAGCGGGGCAGAAGAGGTCCTCCATCCGATAGAAGTCTTCATCCAAGTGGCGCAGAAGAGGTCCTCCATCCGATAGAAGTCTTCATCCAAGTGGCGCAGAAGAGGTCCTTCATCCGGTAGAAGTCTTCATCCAAGCGGCGTCTTCAATCTTCATCTGGAGCAGAGAGGAGCCATCTTCCAAGGAGCCGACGCGGAGCCATCCTCTTCAACCGATGGACTAACCACGAATGACGGTTCCTTTAAATGACGTCATCCAAGATGGCGTCCCTCGAATTCCGATTGGCTGATAGGATTCTATCAGCCAATCGGAAATAAGGTAGGAAAAATCTGATTGGTTGATTCAATCAGCCAATCAGATTGAAGTTCAATCCGATTGGCTGATCCAATCAGCCAATCGGATTGAGCTCGCATTCTATTGGCTGATCAGAACAAATCGGAATTTGAGGGACGCCATCTTGGATGACGTCATTTAAAGGAACCGTCATTCGTCGTTAGTCCATCGGTTGAAGAGGATGGCTCCGCATCGGCTTCTTGGAAGATGGCTCCGCTCCGCTCCGGATGGATGAAGATTGAAGACGCCGCTTGGATGAAGACTTCTACTGGATGAAGGACCTCTTCTGCGCCACTTGGATGAAGACTTCTATCGGATGGAGGACCTCTTCTGCCCTGCTTGGATGAAGATTTCGACCCGGTTAGGTGAAGATGACTCAAGGTAGGGTGATCTTCAGGGGGTTAGTGTTAGGTTTTTTTAAGGTGGGTTTGGGTGGGTTAGAGTAGGGGTATGTGGGTGGTGGGTTTTAATGCTGGGGGGGTTGTATTTTTTTTTTACAGGTAAAAGAGCTGATTACTTTGGGGCAATGCCCCACAAAAAGCCCTTTTAAGGGCTGGTAAAAGAGCTGATTACTTTGTAATTTACGATAGGATAGGGAATTTTATTATTTGGGGGGGCTTTATTATTTTATTAGGGGGCTTAGATTAGGTGTAATTAGTTTAAACTTCTTGCAATACTTTTTTATTTTCTGTAATTTAGTGTTTGTTTGTTTTTGTACTATAGTTTAGTTTGTTTAATTGTAATTAATTTTAGGTAATTGTTGGTAATTTATTTAATTTATTTAATGATAGTGTAGTGTTAGGTTTAATTGTAACTTAGGTTAGGATTTATTTTACAGGTAATTTTGTAAGTATTTTAGCTAGGTAGTTATTAAATAGTTAATAACTCTTTAATAACTATTGTACCTAGTTAAAAAAATACAAAGTTGCCTGTAAAATAAAAATAAATCCTAAAATAGCTACAATGTCATTATTAATTATATTGTAGCTATATTAGGGTTTATTTTACAGGTAAGTATTTAGTTTTAAATAGGAATAATTTAGTTAATAATAGTAATTTTTATTTAGATTTATTTAAATAATATTTAAGTTAGGGGGGTGTTAGGGTTAGGGTTAGACTTAGGTTTAGTGGTTAATATGTTTAATATAGTGGCGGAGGTGTAGGGGGGGCAGGATAGGTGTTAATACATTTAATATAGGTGGCGGCGGTGTAGGGGGGGGCAGGATAGGGGTTAATAAATTTAATATAGGTGGCGGTATAGGGGGGGCAGGATAGGGGTTAATTAGTTTAATATAGATGGCGGCGGTATAGGGGGGGCAGGATAGGGGTTAATAAGTTTAATGTAGGTGGTGGCAGGCTCCGGGAGCGGCGGTTTAGGGGTTAAATAATTTAATTAGTTGTGGCGGGGTCTGGGAGCGGCGGTTTAGCGGTTAAACAATTTATTTAGTTGCGGCGGGGTCCGGGAGCGGCAGGATAGGGGTTAATAAGTTTATGTAGGTGGCGGCGGTATAGGGGGCAGCAGATTAGGGGTTAATAGGTATAATGTAGGTGGCGGCGGGGTCCGGGAGCGGCGGTTTAGGGGGTAATAACTTTATTATAGTTGCGGCGGGGTCCGGGAGCGGCGGGTTTAGGGGGGTAATAACTTTATTATAGTCGCAGCGAGGTCCGGGGGCGGCGGTTTAGGGGGTAATAACTTTATTATAGTTGCGGGGGGCTCCGGGAGTGGCGGTTTAGGGGGTATAACAGTATAGTATAGTGTGAGTGCTTAGTGACAGCGAGATCGATGACTGTTAGTTAACAACAGTCCGCTGCTCATCGCTCTGTACTTGGTGCGCGGCTTTTTGACAGCTTTATTGATAAATTTGGAGAGCATATTCAGGTCTGCGGCAGCGAGGTTAGGCGAACTTAGCCGGGCATATTGGGGCCAGCGAATGCAGGTAAGTACGGAGCTTAATAACTAGAGCCTGGTAACGATGAAGGTGCAAGCTCTTGGAATCGTGGCAACTATGTGGAGGTAGTATATTTTATAGCAGAGATCCATGACAAGTTAGCTATGCATTTGGAAACAGCCACAGTTTTTATTGCATTATCTAACAGAATGCAAAATGATTTAATAGAATCAGTTGCTGATGTCATTAGAGATGACATAAAAAAGGAGATTGATGCAGCCCCATTTGTTGCTATTGAAGTAGATGAAACAACTGATGTCACTAACAAATCCCAGATATCTGTAGTTTTCCGTTATGTGACGAACAATGAGTTGTTTTGTGAGGTTAAGGAGGCGTTCTTAGGATTTGATGAAGTGATTGACAGACGAGCAACAGCTATTGCTAATTATTTATTTGGAGTGTTGGAGATATACAATTGTTTGGAAAAGCTGGTAAGTCAGACTTTTGATGGAGCAGCTGTGATGGCATCAGATCTTAATGGGGTTCAGGCCAAGATTAAAGAAAAAGGTCGAGAAGCAACATTTTTCCATTGTTATGCCCACAAATTGAACCTGGTGCTTTTGCATTCAGCAAAATGTATGCCTGAGTGTAAACTATTTTTTTCAAAACTGGAGCATCTTGTCTCTTTTTTCAATCACTCAACCAAGCGCACCCACCTACTGGACGATGTTGTAAAGAAACGTTTACCAAGAGCGGCACCCACCAGATGGAGTACAAACTCCAGACTAGTGCAGACAGTCAACATGTACCTACCTGATCTGCGTGCTATGTTCGGGATTATAGTTGATGATGAAGAGAAATGGGAGGGTGACACCGCGTTGCTTGCTTCTGGATTTCTACAATGGCTGAATAAAGCATCAACCTGCTTCTTACTTATGACATAAGAGGACATTTTCTTAAAAACTGACGGACTCTTTCTTATACTACAGAATAGAGTCATGGATGTTGCATTCTGCTGTGCGTCAATTCGTGAAGTAATGGCATTTCTGGAACACTAGAGACAAGACTTTGACGCATTCTATAAGCGATTTGAGGACAGATGTGTCAGATTTGAGCTCACAGAGAATGATAGAGGCAATCATCCTATAAGAGATGTAAGGAGAAGGATGTTTTATAATATTCTGGACAATGTGAAAACCTCTGTACTATACATCAATTTACCCTCTTACACACCTCATGTCACCTCTGTACTATACATCACTTTACCCTCTTACACACCCTATGTAACCTTTGTCCTATGCTTATATAACCTCCCTACGGATTATGGATTCAGGCATTATGTTAAGTCACCCTGTGCCCATTATAGGTACAGGGTGCAAATCCAACAGTACTGGAGGGGTTAACTTCAGTTTTGAGTAACTGTTGTTGGAGGGGTTAACTTCAGTTATTATTATTATTATTATCGGTTATTTGTAGAGCGCCAACAGATTCCGCAGCGAGTAACTGTTTTGTCTAAGACAGTTGGAGTTGTTTTTAAACCAGAAGTAAGCAGGAGAAGGACTATAAACAAGTATCTGAGCAAAAGGACCTGATTTTAAACAAAACACAGAGCTCTGAGAGTTGAAGGAGAGTGTCAACCAGGTGGGAGACCTGCATAAATACCGGGCATATAGCCCTCAATAAAGTAGTTTCTGTTTTACCCTCAAGACGGAGCTTGGTCTCATGTTTGTGGGGAAATTAACTGGATTTGTGTGTTGCTGATCCCGTATTCAGGGCATCTCATCTGATATTAACCCTCGATAACAGGGTTATACCATAACAATTGGTGGCAAGCGACGGGGTGGTCCTCATCGCCCAGAAGAGCAACGACACATCCGGACCTAATGGAATACCGTATGAAAGGCTGAAAAGAGCCACCCTTAAAGACCTGCTAGAACAATGAGGCCGACAGTCCAGTAACCTCAGGAAGAGGGAGATTATTACAATACTGTCCGAGATGGACGGAGTACCAGGGCCCGAAGGAACCAATGAGCCCAGCATATCAGACAGAACCCCCGAAGAAGCAAGCTTTGACTGGGCGGTTAAAATAAGACTGGCACATTATGGCCCCAACCCGTCTGCCGAAATTATCGGTCATAGCAGCCGTAGAGGCCAACCTACTTCGCCAAAGAGGCGCTGCAGCAGCCCAAGTCACAGCAACCCCAGTGGGAAACAGAAAAATAAATTTTGCAGCTTTTAAAAACTTCATTGAAACAGAAGGAGAGATTGATGGGTACCTTGCGGATTTTGAGAGGCAATGTGCACTACACAAGGTACCCACAGAGGACTGGGTTACGATATTATCCGGAACATTATCCGGCCGGGCTAGCGAGGCTTTTCGGGCCATTCCAGATGAGGAAGTCAGGGATTATAATGCTGTAAAAGAGGCTCTGCTCTCCAGGTATGCGATTACACCGGAGGCATACAGGAGACGGTTCAGAGACACTGTTAAACTAGCTGGAGATTCCTACGTTGAGTGGGCATGTAAGGTGCACCGCAGAGCAGGTCACTGGATGGTGGGGTGCCAAGCCGTATCTGGGGAAGAGGTGCTGCAGCTATTCCTGTTGGTAGATTACTTCGACAAGTTATCCGCAGGAGTTAGAGAGTGGGTTCGGGACCGTAAACCCTCCACCCTGCATGAAGCTGCTCACCTGGCAGATGAGTATACGGATGCCCGCAAACTGGACACTGCTACCAGTAAGAGCCCTGCCAGAGTGGAGTACAGACCCCCAGTCACCCCAGCAGCTACCAGTTACCAACCCCCGGCGTACCGCTCTACCACATGGCCTCCAGCCACAAACTATCCTCAGACAGCCCAGTTCAACTCACGGGACTACTCACAGCCTATTCTGTGCTTTGGATGTAAGCAACTAGGGCACAAAAGACCAGAGTGTCCCCTAAACACAGCAAACTAAGCACAGTCCTGGAGAAGACCCGCTGGTGGAAACCCATGTAACCCTTAGCCTGCTGCCCACTGCGTAGAGGAGGAAGAATGCTGGGGCATCCTACATGAAGCAGACCCCGTGCAAGCTGCCCACCGGGATAAAAGGCAACAGCACCGGCAACTGGTTAAAGTGAATGGGAAGGAGGTCAGTGGTCTATGGGATACTGGTGCTACCATGACCAAGCTCCAAAAGAACTTGGTGTCTGAGAACCAGCACACCAGAGACACTGTGGCTGTGAGGGTAGCAGGGGGCGCTGTGTTCCGCCTACCTGTTGCCCGGTTACATTTGGATTGGGGAGTGGGCTCTAGACATGTGAATGTGGGTGTCATGAAGGACTTACCAGCTGATGTTCTCCTTGGAAATGACTTGGCCCCCCTTGTTTCTGCCTACGCTCCCATGGGTCCCGCCGATGTTAACTCTGTGACTACCCGTGCCCAGATCCGTGCCGCAGAGACTGACCCACCTGCTGCTGAGCCCCAGGACGCTGAGCTCAGTAAATCTATGTCCGCTATTGATATGTGGAAGTCCCGTTACAATGCACTGATGAAGGAGAAAAGTCAAGTAGAGGATGAAATGGTCACGTTAAACAATCACGCAACAGTGCTAGCGGGAGAAAAGAGGAGCGCAGAGGAAAAAGCGCGTTTAGAACGGGAATCTCTGCTAGACAAGCTTCACCGACAGACCGCAGAAAACACCAGCTTCAGAATGGAACATGAAACATTAAAGACAAACTTAGCGACACTGGAGGAGAAGCTGATGCTGGCTCATAGTGAGGTGCAGCAACTCAAGGGCACCCTACGTCAGTATGAAGGACTTGTGGATACCTATAAAGAGCAGGTACAAAAAACTTGTAAAGAAGCCGATGAGATTTGTCTCCAACTGGAAAGAAGCGTCTCTGAAAACAAAAACTTGAAGGAATGTTTAGCCCTGGTCTGGGCACTGAAGAAGTTGAACCCTTATTTATACGGACAGGAATTCTCTCTCATAACAGGAATGCAGATGGATTGTCCCGGCAAACTGACATTCCTACCACCTCCTAGTCCGGTCATCCCTAAGTTGACCCGCCAAAGGGTCAAGCCGGGTCTGCCGGAGTGTCCCACCAGGAGGGGGCCATGTGACAGACCTCTCTGTCAACCTCCCTATGGATTATGGATTCAGGCATTATGTTAAGTCATCCTGTGCCCATTATAGGTACAGGGTGCAAATCCATCAGTACTGGAGGGGTTAACTTCAGTTTTGAGTAACTGTTGTTGGAGGGGTTAACTTCAGTTTTGAGTAACTGTTGTTGGAGGGGTTAACTTCAGTTTTGAGTAACTGTTTTGTCTGAGACAGTTGGAGTTGTTTTTAAAACAGAAGTAAGCAGGAGAAGGACTATAAACAAGTATCTGAGCAAAAGGACCTGATTTTAAACAAAACACAGAGCTCTGAGAGTTGAAGGAGAGTGTCAACCAGGTGGGAGACCTGCATAAATACCGGGCATATAGCCCTCAATAAAGTAGATTCTGTTTTACCCTCAAGACGGAGCTTGGTCTCGTGTTTGTGGGGAAATTAACTGGATTCGTGTGTTGCTGATCCCGTATTCAGGGCATCTTTCATCTGATATTAACCCTCGATAACAGGGTTATACCATAACACCCTCTTACACACCTCATGTAAGCTCTGTACTATACATCACTTTACTCTCTTACACACCTCATGTAAGCTCTGTACTATACATCACTTTACCCTCTTACACACCCTATGTAACCTTTGTCCTATGCTTATATATGAAGCAAGGTTTATAAATATAAGAATACGGTTACAGTTTTCAGTCGCTGAGTTCCTGTATTCCTCTGCTGTTTATTGCCATTCGGTGTCCCTGAAATCAAAGAACACGTATGTTTTACTTGCAGAGAATGTCTCAGCTTGTCTTTGTATGTTTATTTTAACTTATATCTAAATCCTTTTTCTTTTTGTCTTTATTTTATTACATCAGAAAAAACAACAGCGAGGTAAGTAAAAATATGCTAAATGTTTCTAAAATCAAAGAATTTGGTAAACGCATGAGAAATTGATTGATTTAGAAACGTGATACATAGATGAGATGCATAGATATACAAAAAATAGATAGATGGATAGGTAGGTAGTAATGTATTGATAACAAGTAGTAACAATTTGTAACCACTCGACAAGGCAATATATGCTAAGGAATAGTTAATGCATTTACAAAATGGTAATAAAACAATTCAATGTGATTATCTATGTCTATCTATCTCTCTATCTATTTATCTATCTATCTATCTATCTATATCTATCTATCTATCTATTCAGTGGCGGCTGGTGAATTTTTAAGATGCTGGTGCACAAGACCCTGCCAATTTAAGTAAACCCCACCACTTAAAAGGCCCCACCCATTTCAACCAAATTTCTAAACTCTATAATCTGATATATATACACACACACACTAAACAAAAATGCACAAAAAACATAGCAATAGTTCCCTTTTCAGACTCAATTAAAGGGATGGTCTAGTCAAACAAACTTTCATGATTCAGGGGTTTTGTCATCATATTTGCTTTCTGATTACAGTTTGTAATTAATACAAAAATAACCCAATAAAAGCAAATCTAATAAGAGATATATCCCTTATCTCTTAATAATATAGTGCATAAACAGCCCAGATCTAAATATTCTAAAGAAAAAATATTAACCACAGTACTAGTTACATCAAAGTATCTCTATGCAATTCATATAAATAATAAAATCAATTGATAAAATATATAGTTTAATAATAGTATGTAATGGTAGTCATAAACTTAAAATGTTTAAAGTAAAATTATTTTACGCTAAAATCCTCAAAAAGAACTAAATTCTATATTTATCACTTCATAGCATTAACCCCTTAATGACCACAGCACTTTTCCATTTTCTGTCCGTTTGGGACCAAGGCTATTTTTACATTTCTGTAGTGTTTGTGTTTAGCTGTAATTTTCCTCTTGCTGATTTACTGTACCCACACATATTATATACCGTTTTTCTCGCCATTAAATGGACTTTCTAAAGATACCATTATTTTCATCATATCTTATAATTTACTATAAAAAAAATTATAAAATATGAGAAAAAATGGAAAAAAAAACACTTTTTCTAACTTTGACCCCCAAAATCTGTTACACATCCCCAAAAACACCCATGCTAAATATTTTCTAAATTTTGTCCTGAGTTTAGAAATACCCAATGTTTACATGTTCTTTGCTTTTTTTGCAAGTTATAGGGCCATAAATACAAGTAGCACTTTGCTATTTCCAAACCATTTTTTTCAAGATTAGCGCTAGTTTCATTGGGACACTGATATCTGTCAGGAATCCCTGAATATCCCTTGACATGTATAAAAAATTTTTTTGTAGACAACCCAAAGTATTGATCTAGGCCCATTTTGGTATATTTCATGCCACCATTTCACCGCCAAATGCAATCAAATAAAAAAAATCGTTCACTTTTTCACAAATTTTTTCACAAACTTTCGGTTTCTCACTGAAATTATTTACAAACAGCTTGTGCAATTATGGCATAAATGGTTGTAAATGCTTCTCTGGGATCCCCTTTGTTCAGAAATAGCAGACATATATGGCTTTGGCATTGCTTTTTGGTAATTAGAAGGCCGCTAAATGCCGCTGCGCACCACACGTGTATTATGCCCAGCAGTGCAGGGGTTAATTAGGGAGCTTGTAGGGAGCTTGTAGGGTTAATTTTAGCTTTAGTGTAGTGTAGCAGACAACCCAAAGTATTGATCTAGGCCCATTTTGGTATATTTCATGCCACCATTTCACCGCCAAATGCGATCAAATAAAAAAAAACGTTCCCTTTTTCACAAACTTTTTGTTTCTCACTGAAATTATTTACAAACAGCTTGTGCAATTATGGCATAAATGGTTGTAAATTTTTCTCTGGGATCCCCTTTGTTCAGAAATAGCAGACTTATATTGCTTTGGCGTTGCTTTTTGGTACTTAGAAGGCCGCTAAATGCGCATCACACGTATTATGGCTAGCAGTGAAGGGGTTAATTAGGTAGCTTGTAGGGAGCTTGCAGGGTTAATTTTAGTTTTAGTGTAGAGATCAGCCTCCCACCTGACACATCAGACCCCCTGATCCCTCCCAAACAGCTCTCTTCCCTCCCCCACCCCACAATTGTCCCCGCCATCTTAAGTACTGGCAGAAAGTCTGCCAGTACTAAAATAAAAGCTATATTTGGGCTTTTTTTTAAAAGAAAAGGCATATTTACATATGCTGCTCTGTAGGACCCCCCTTAGCCCCCAACCTGACTGATCCCCCACCAAACAGCTCTCTAACTCTCCCCCTCTGCCTTAATGGCCGCCATCTTGGGTACTGGCAGCTGTCTGCCAGTACGCAGTTTAGAATAAAATTGCTGATATTTTTTAATTTTTTCCCCTTTTCTGTAGTGTAGCTCCCTGCCCCACCAAAGACCAACCCCCCACCCCCTCCTAGATACCTTTGATTAATATATTTTTTTAATTAAAATACCCCTTTCTCAAACTTTTCAAAGTTATATTTTCTGTAGTGTAGCGGTTCCCACCCGCTCCCGCCCCATGCACGCACCCGCCTGCCGCCCCCCGTGCACGCGCGCCCGTGCGCTCCCCCATCGGCCCTGCCCCGATCCCGCCCCCCTCTACATTACCCGGCCCATCGATGGCCGCCCACCCGCCTCCCAAGTCGGCTCCCACCCACCAACGATACCGGCTATCGATGTTCGGTGCAGAGAGGGCCACAGAGTGGCTCTCTCTGCATCGGATGGCCATCTAGAGTTATTGCAGGATGCC
This sequence comes from Bombina bombina, assembly GCF_027579735.1. NCBI lineage: Eukaryota > Metazoa > Chordata > Amphibia > Anura > Bombinatoridae > Bombina > Bombina bombina. The sequence continues at coordinate 29,285 of NW_026510919.1, forward strand.
TCCATATCAAGGCATCACTGCAATAACCCGAAAGCAGCTGGAAGCGAGCAGGATCGCTTCCAGCTGCTTTCCACACCGAGGACGTGCAGGGTACGTCCTCAGGCGTTAACTGCCTTTTTTTTGAGGACGTACCCTGCACGTCCTCGGTCGTTAAGGGGTTAAACATAAGGGATTTGCACTTTGGGAAGTAGAAAAAAGTATATTTCAAAAGTCATTGACTGCCCCTTTAAGTGCAATTTTTAACTTTCGGGTAGATTACGAGTTTTGTCGGTAAGGCTGCACTTTATTCTCACCGCTCACCTACAGACAGCGCTGGTATTATGGGTTTTTACAAACCCGGCGTTAGCCGCAGAAAAGTGAGCAGAGAGCAAGATTTTGCTCCACATCTCACCCCAATACCAGCGCTGCTTACGGTAGCGGTGAGCTGGCTGAACGTGCTCGTGCACGATTTTCCCATAGGAATCAATGGGGGAGAGCCGGCTGAAAAAAAACCTAACACCTGAAAAAAAGGAGCGTAAAGCTCCTAACGCAGCCCCATTGATTCCTATGGGGAAATAAATTTTATGTCTACACCTAACACCCTAACATGAACCCCGAGTCTAAACACCCCTAATCTTACATTTATTAACCCCTAATCTGTCGCCCCCGACATCGGCGACACCAGCATTATATTATTAACCCCTAATCTTACATTTATTAATCCCTAATCTGCCTGGACCGACATCGCCGACACCAGCATTATATTATTAACCCCTAATCTGCCACTCCGGACACCGCCGCCACCTACATTATACTTATGAACTCCTAATCTGCTGACCCCAACATCGCCGACACCTACATTATATTTATTAACCCCTAATCTGCCGCCCCCAATGTCGCCACAACCTACCTACAATTATTAACCCCTAATCTGCCGCCCCCAACGTCGCCGCCACTATATTAAAGTTATTAACCCTTAAATCTAAGTCTAACCCTAACCATACCCCCCCAACTTAAATATAATTTAAATAAATCTAAATAAAATAACTACAATTATTATCTAAATTATTCCTATTTAAAACTAAATACTTACCTATAAAATAAACCCTAAGATAGCTACAATATAACTAATAGTTACATTGTATCTATCTTAGGGTTTATTTTTATTTTACAGGCAACTTTGTATTTATTTTAAGTAGGTACAATAGTTATTAAATAGTTATTAACTATTTAATAGCTACCTAGTTAAAATAAAGACATTATTTTATTTTAACTAGGTAGCTATTAAATAGTTAATAACTATTTAATAACTATTGTACCTACTTAAAATAAATACAAAGTTGCCTGTAAAATAAAAATAAACCCTGAGATAGCTACAATGTAACTATTAGTTATATTGTAGCAAGCTAAGGGTTTATTTTATAGGTAAGTATTTAGTTTTAAATATAAATAATTTAGTTAATTGTATTAATTTTATTTAGATGTATTTAAATTATAGTTAAGTTAGGGGGGGTTAGGTTTAGGGGTTAGACTTAGATTTAGGGGTTAATAACTTTAATATAGTGGCGGCAACGTTGTGGGCGGCAGATTAGGGGTTAATAAATGTAGGTAGGTGTCAGCGATGTTAGGGACGGCAGATTAGGGGTTAATAAAATGTAACTAGTGTTTGCGAGGCGGGAGTGCGGCGGTTTAGGGGTTAATATATGTATTATAGTGGTGGCGATGTCCGGTTCGGCAGATTAGGGGTTAAAAATTTTATTTAAGTGTTTGCGATGTGGGGGGGCCTGGGTTTAGGGGTTAATAGGTAGTTTATGGGTGTTAGTGTACTTTTTAGCACTTTAGTTAAGAGTTTTATACTACGGCGTTAGCCCATAAAACCCTTAACTACTGACTTTCAAATGCGGTACCAGGCTTGACAGGAGAGGGTGTGCCGCTCACTTTTAGGAAGACTCGTAATACCGGCGTTAGGCAAATCCAATTGAAAATATAGGATACGCAATTGACATAAGTGGATTTGCGGCATTTTCAAATCTGGACGAAAAAGTGAGCGGTGCACCTGTACCTGCAAGACTCGTAATACCAGCGGGCGTTAAAAAGCAGCGTTGGGACCTCTCAACGCTGCTTTTTAACCCTAACGCAAGACTCGTAATCTAGCCGCTTGTTAGCTAGCTCAGCCTTTGTATGAGCAGATATATGTGTAATAATCTATGTAACATAGGCAAAGTCCATCTCACAGTTTGCTGTTTTTGGTTTTTTATTCCTTCATATAGATTTGCAAAGTTTTAAAAAAGTGCTAAGATCTAACATAGCCACTATATGCAGCAGCGTTAAGTGAAAGCAGTTTGTCTCCTCACACAGTGCAATAGTTCAAATTCCTGCTTCTCTCTCAAGAATGCAGACTTTGGGCTATTAATAGTTATGTCTATGACTCACCAGAATCTGAAGCCTCTATTTCAGGTTTCTCTGTCAAGTCTTTGGAGCAGTCTGTTTAGCTGTCCGTGAACTTCAGCGTGCATCCAAAGCACTCTGCCCTTCAGTGCTAGGCATGTGACTTGATCCTCCAATTAGAATTGCAGATTCCTGGTGTTTTAGAACTGTAAATCAGCTGTGTACTGGTACGCTGTGTATTCCAAACTAGTGACTGTTTAGCCTTTAGCAGATTCAGTCTTTTTCACACTCAATCACCCAGAGTGCTCATGGGAGTAAATATAGGAAAATACTGTTTATCTTTTTTGAAAAAAGTGCACAATTAAAAGTTATTTTTATTGATTCATTGACTTGTTCTTATATTCTGAATATAAGTCAATGAATCAATCAAAATAACTTTTAATTGTGCACTTTTTTCAAAAAGATAAACAGTATTTTCCTATATTTACTCCCATGAGTGCTCTGGGAGATTCATAAGACACAAACACTGCACAGGTTGAATCACATCAACGCATTCAGCTAGTAATCTGCCTGCTCTGTCATATGCACTGCCGGGGCTTTTAGATCCAGCCTATACCGTAATATATGTCACAGCATGCAGCAAGCTCTCCTACGCAAACTTACATGAAAACCTCTCACACAATAGCAGCATGTAAAAAATAAATCATTTTGCTGTAGGGACTGGAAAACAAGCCTGGCATTCTAGAATGAGAAAACAAAAAAGTGTGATCCACAAAGAGCTGTGTTAGTGTTTCGTCAACTTCTGTTTTAAAATGCCCACGCCACCAACTTCCACCTGGTCAGGTCACTGTCACTGACTAACTACCAAATGAGCTCCTCTCCGCTCAACGGCTATCTCCACAATGAGATTTTCGTGCTGACCACCGTTGAGGGGGAGGAGCCATGACGTATGAGGCGGTGTGGTCTGGTACAGCGTATCAGACAGAGGCAGAGCACAGGCTGAAGTCCCACTCGCACAGTTCAGCCTGTGCGATTAAAGCCTCTATAGGAAAGAGCTGGGAGCGACTAGTGCAGTGCTGCACAATAGATCACTGACTGACAGGCATAGGGCTCTCTACCGCACATGCGGATGAGAAAAAAAAACACAATAATTGTTTTTTCTTTTATCTTTTTTAAAAAAAAGCCTGGATATCAATTTTTGGGGGTAAAAATAAAATATAACTTTTTAAATAGGGGGCTATTTGAAAAATTATATTTTATTCAGCAAAAAGTTTTTTTCCTTTTCTGCCTGCTTGGGGGTTCACATGAGGGAGTGCACAAATGGAGGAGCCTCCACTGTATCTATTTATCTATCCTCTATCTATATATATGTGTCTGTCTATCTATCTAGCTATCTATCTATCTATAGACTATCCATATATATCTATCAATCCATTTATCTATTTATCTATATGTCTATCAATATTTATCTATTCATCCATCTATCCATTTATCTATCTATATCTGTCTGTCTGACTTTCTCTATCTTTCTGTCTATTATGCACAAGAAAATTTAATTTATAATATTTAACCTCTCTTACACACCCAATGTCACCTCTGTACTATACATCACTTTACCCTCTTACACACCTCATGTCACCTCTGTCCTATACATCACTTTACCCTCTTACACACCCCATGTAACCTCTGTTACCCTCTTACACTGAGGGCACCACAGCCTGCAGAACCTTTCTCCCAAAAGCTGCTTCTGCCGAAGCAAAAATGTAAAATTTGTAAAATTTAGCAAAAATATGTAAGGAGGAACAAGTGGCCACCTTACAAATCTGCTCCATAGAAGCCTCATTCTTAAAGGCCCAAGAAGAGGCCACAGCTCTAGTCGAGTGAGCCGTAATCCTCTGAGGAGGCTTGTGTCCCGCTGTCTCATAAGCCAGACGGATCATACTCCTCAACCAAAAAGATAGAGAAGTTGCAGAGACCCTCTGTCCCCTGTGCCTTCCAGAGTACACAATGAATAAAGGCGACATCTGTCTGAACTCCTTCGTGGCTTGAAGATAAAACTTCAAGGCCCAAGCCACATCGAGATTATGAAGAAACCTCTCCTTCGAAGAGGAAGGGTTAGAACACAAAGAAGGAACCACTATTTCCTGGTTAATGTTACAACTCAACACTACCTTGGGAAGGAATCCCAAAACAGTTCACAGAACGGCTTTGTCAGCATGAAAAACTATGTAAGGAGGCTCAAATTTTAAGGCCACCAACTCAGAGACTCTGCGTGCCTATGAAATAGCCAATACCAACAGGACCTTCCATGAGAGAATCTTAATGTCCAGGGCATGCATAGGCTCAAACAGAGCCCTCTACAAAACCTTAAGAACCAAGTTTAAGCTCCAGGGAGGAGCCAGATTCCTGAAGACCAGTCTAATCCTAACCAGAGCCTGAACAAAGGACTGAAAGTCAGGAAGCTCCACAAGCTTCTTATGCAACAGTACCGATAAAGTCAAGATCTGTCCCCTTAGGGAATTGGGGGCAAGACCCGTATCCAGACCATCCTGGAGAAAGGCCAAAATCATGGATACCTTGTGCCATGGGTATCCTTATTCCTCACACTAGGACAAGTAGGTCCTCCACACCTTGTGGTAGATACGTCTAGTGACCGGCTTCCTGGCCTGGATGAGAGTGTTGATCACTCTCTCCGAAAAACCTCTTTTGGCTAAGACTAGGCATTCAATCTCCACACAGTCATCCTCAGAGAATCGAGATTTTGATGTAGAAAAGGACCTTGAACTAGCAGATCCTTGCGAAAGGTAACTTCCACGGCGGATATGATGACATTGCCACTAGATCTGCAAACCACATCCTCAGCAGCCACGACAGAGCAATCAGAATAGCTAAAGCTTGCTCCTGCTTGATGTGGGCCACTACTCAAGGTAGAAGAGGCAATGGTGAAAATATGTAGATTAGGTTAAAGTCCCAGGGTACCACCAAGGTGTCTTATCAGTTCCACCTGGGGATCCCTGGATCTCGACCTTTATCTGGGTAGCTTGCAATTGAGTCTAGACGCCATGAGATCTATTTCCGGCATCCTCCATCTGCTGCAGATCTCCGCAAACGTCTTGGGGTGGAGAGACCATTCCCCTGAATGAAACATCTGTCTGCTCAGAAAATCCGCTTCCCAGTTGTCCACACCCTAGTTGTGGATCGCTGAGAGTGAACAATTATGAGTCTCTGCCCATTCCAAAATCCGAGATACTTCCCTCATTGCTAGGGAGCTTCTCGTCCCCCCCTGGTGGTTTATGTAAGCCACCGAGGTAATGTTGTCCGATTGGAATCTGATGAATTGGGATTACCCTAGAGGGGGCCAAGCCTTCAGAACATTGAATATTGCTTGAAGTTCCAGAATATTTATAGGTAGACTTGATTCCTCTCAAGTCCATCTGCCTTGTGACTTTCTGGCACCCCAAACAGCTCCCCATCCTGATAGACTTGCATCCGTGGTTACAATCTCCCAGGAGGGTCTCAGGAAGGAAGTCCCCTGAGACAACTGGCCCCATCGGGTCCACCAAGACAGGGCCTCCCTCATTGGTCTGTCCAGAGATATCTGTTGGGACAAATCAGAATGACTAGACAGTTGGACACAAACTTGCACAGTCTCTGGTCTGTCAGAAATATCTTCATTGCAGAAGAATCTTGTATCGTACCCAGGAACTCCACCCTGTTTCTGGGGACCAATGAACTCTTTTCTTCATTCATCTTCCACCCGTGGGACCGAAGTAGAAGGAGGATAGCTCTTGAATGATCCTCCGCCAGACTGTAAGATGGAGCCTGGACCAGGAAATCATCCAGATACGGAGCCACTGCAATCCCTCTGGCTCGTGCTACTCCGAGAAGAGCTCCCAGAACCTATGTAAAGACTCTTGGAGCCATCGCCAGACCAAATGGATGGGCCACAAACTGGAAGTGCTGGTCCAGGAAGGTGAACCTTAGAAACTTGAAGTACTCCTTGTGGATTGGAACATGAAGGTCCAAGGACGGGTTGGGGGCCGTCTCTTCATGCCGACTTTGACTCAGCAGGCCTCTTGTTCTTCTTGTACTTATTCCAAGAGTTTACTTGCTTCTAAGATCCCTTGGACTGATCGGATTTTGAGGAAGGCTGTTGGTGCTGAGACTTGTCCGCACGAAAGGGACGAAAAGTAGATCCCTTAGGTTTGGCTTTCTTATCCTGAGGTAAGAAGGCACCCTTTCCACCCATGACTGAAGATATAATAGAATCCAGGCCCGAGCCAAACAAAACCTTCCCCTTGAATGGTAGGGAAAGCAAGTGAGACTTAGATGTCATGTCAGCAGACCACAATTTTAGCCACAGAGCCCTGCGAGCTAAAATAGAAAACCCTGACGTCTTGGCATTCAGGCAAATAATCTGCATGTTAGCATCACAAATGTACGAATGTGCTGGTTGGGAAACGAACCCCGTCAGTTGGAACATCTTCGCAAAATGGACTTTTTATCTATTGGTTCCTTAATAGAGGAGCTATCCTCAAGCGGAATGGTCGTTCTCTTAGCTAGTGTGGAGATAGCACCATCCACCTTAGGGACAGTTCAAGCTGCGTGTCCGGAATGGGGAAAAGCTTCTTAATAGAAGATGAGGGAGAAAAGGGCGAACCCAGTTTCTCCCATTCATTCTTAGTAATGTTCGCCATTTTGATAGGAACTGGGAAGGCCTGGGGCTCTACCCTGTCCTTGTAAACCCTATCCAGTTTAGGGATTGAAGGTTCCTTTGGGAGTTTCAGAGCAAGCAGTTCCTTCAGCAGGAAATGAAAATGCTCCATCTTAAATTTGAAATCTGGTTCCTCCGCGGACGGAGGCCTAGAAGTAGCTGATTCCAACCCAGAAGCGACATCCTCCTATAAGTCAGAGTTGTCCTCCTCAGGGGATAATCTGTCTGAGATATCCAGCGAAGTCAAAGACCCATGAGACAGATAGTAGTGCCGTACCTTTCCCTTGCGCTTAGTAGGACAAGGCATCGCATTTATGGCCGCAGAAACCGCCATCTGCAACTGATCGGCGAAGTCTGGAGGCCAAAGGGCCCCTCCCGCGGGAGGATTAGTAGTGCCCTGGGGAACTGCTTGTGTAAGCAGAGATGCTTGTAGGGAATGCACCTCGCGAGGCGGAGAACCCTCAGAGGTGGATGGCTCAGTAGTACTAAATACTTTATTCTTTTTTGAAGTAGTAAAATTGTCATAACATGTGGAACAGAGCTGTAACAGCGGTTCCCCTGGAACCTCCTCACAGTATACACAGTTAGTAGGTTTAGATAAAGAAGGAGTATCCTCCAACATATCAGAGTCCTCCATAGCTTGCGCATTGATTGATTATTGATTAAATGGCACATTTATATCCCAATGGCTGGGGCACTCACCACCTCCTATGACCCAGACTACAAGAAATAGCTTTTGTCTCCTCCGAACCCAAGTCGAGAAAGAGGAAGTTACTAACGCCACATGAAGTGCCACGCAGGACCACCCCTGCACTGAGCGAGAGACGAGCCAAAAAAGGCCGCCTCAATCTCTCTCTAACTGTTCCACACTGACAGAGCCTCATCTCACACAAGTGCAGCAAAAAACACAATAAACATTATTATGTATATTAAAATACCCCATGTTCCATAACCCCCATCTGAGGGTATTACCCTAGATTCTATACAGATAAAAGGAGTCACACTATGACCCTGTCTTCTTGCGTTATTACATATATATATATATATATATATATATATATATATATATATATATATATATATATATAAAATGAAACAATGTTACCAGAATCAACACCGTCGAACAGGAACATGGCCCTTCAAGGGTTAGTAGCGTCGCTCCTGACATGGACTTGAGAGAATAAAAGCAGGCAGTGAAACTCGTCAACGCTGATTGCTTAAGGAGCTGTTAACATGAGTCGGGATGGTTTTGCAGAAGAACTCCCCCTGCATCTCCAGACTCTTTCACCCATGCTATCACTGAGAGGCTGACAGGACTACTTAAAACTCCAGTCCCATTGCAAAGAGTACTACCCTCCATTAGAGAGACTACTCCGAATCTTTCAACCCTTCTCTGCCAACCTCCTGTGACGAAAGGCAAAGAATGACTGGGGGATGAGGGAAGTGGGGGAGGTATTTAAAACTTTGGCTGGGGTGTCTTTGCCTCCTCCTGGTGGCCAGGTTCTTATTTCCCACAAGTGATGAATGAAGCAGTGGACTCTCCTCCCCTTTAGATGGAAACATACATAAATACAAACACACACATACAAAAATTATTTGCACATATAAACACATACATACATTCACGCACGCACAAACACATATACATACATAAACGCACATATACACACATACACACACACACATACACACATATATACATATATACACACACATAAAACATTCACACATACACACGCACATATACATAGATACACACATACATAAATATACATACATACATAAATACAGAAACACATACACACATAAATACAAACATACATACATACACACACACATACATGCACATATACATAAATACACATACATATACACACACACACACACATACACATGCACATATACATATATACACACATACATAAATACACATATACATACATACATAAATACAGAAACACATACACACATAAATACACATACATACACACACATACACAAACATAAATACACATATACATACATAAATACAAAAACACATACACACATACATACAAACATACATGCACAAACATACATACTCGTACACACATATACATACAGTGGATATAAAAAGTCTACACACCCCTGTTAAAATGTCATGTTTCTTTGATGTAAAAAAAATGAGACAAAGATAAATCATTTCAGAACTTTTTCCACCTTTAATTTGACCTATAAACTGTACAACTCAATTGCAAAACAAACTAAAATCTTTTGGGTGGAGGGAAAGTAGAAATAAAAAACTAAAATAATATGGTTGCACAAGTGTGCACACCCTTAAACGAATACTTTGTTGAAGCACCTTTTGATTTTATTACAGCACTCAGTCTTTTTGAGTATGAGTTTCTCAGCATGGCACATCTTGACTTGGCAAGATTTGCCCACTCTTCTTTACAAAAACACTCCAAATCTGTCAGATTGTGAGGGCATCTCTTGTGCACAGTCCACTTAAGATCACCCCACAGATTTTCGATTGGATTCAGGTCTGGGCTCTGATTGGGCCATTCCAAAACTTTAATCTTCTTCTGGTGAAGCCATTCCTTTGTTGATTTGGATGTATGCTTTGGGGCGTTGTCATGCTGAAAGACGAAGTTCCTCTTCATGTTCAGCTTACTAGCAGATGCCTGAAGGTTTTGTGCCAATATTGTCATTTATTTGGAACTGTTCATAATTCCCTCTACCTTGACTAAGGCCCCAGTTCCAGCTGAAGAAAAACAGATCCAAAGCATGATGCTGCCACCAAAATGCTTCACTGTGGGTATGGTGTTCTTTTGGTTATATGCAGTGTTGTTTTTGCGCCGAACATATCTTTTGGAATTATGGCGAATAAGTTTAATCTTGGTTTCATCAAACCAGAACACCTTTTGCAACATGCTTTTTGGAGACTTCAGATGTGTTTTTGCAAAATTTAGCTGGGCTTGGATGTTCTTTTTTCGCAAGCAAAGGCTTCCGTCTTGCCACTCTACCCCATAGCCCAGACATATGAAGAATACAGGCGATTGTTGTCACATGCACCACACAGCCAGTACTTGCCAGATATTCCTGCAGCTCCTTTAATGGTGCTGTAGGCCTCTTGGTATCCTCCCAGACCAGTTTTCTTCTCGTCTTTTCATCAATTTTGGAGGGACGTCCAGTTCTTGGTAATGTCATTGTTGTGCCATACGTTCTCCACTTGATGATAACTGTCTTCACTGTGTTCCATGGTATATCTAATGCCTTGGAAATTCCTTTGTACCCTTCTCCTGACTGATACCTTTTAACAATGAGATCCCTCTGATGCTTTGGAAGCTCTCTGCGAACCATGGCTTTTGCTGTAGTATGCGACTAACAAAATGTCAGGAAAGACTGACTAGAACAGCTTGAACTTTATTTGGGGTTAATCAGAGGCACTTTAAATGATGGCAGGTGTGTGCTGACTCCTATTTAGCATGATTTTGAATGTGATTGCTCAATTCTAAACACAGCTACATCCCCAGTTATCCCCACTTATGCAACCATATTATTTTATTTTATTTTTATTTCCCTTTACCTAGAAGTTTCAGTTTGTTTTTCAATCAAGTTGTACAGTTTATAGATCACATTAAAGGTGGAAAAAG
>NW_026510919.1:42500-200454 GCF_027579735.1 Bombina bombina
GCACGCACCTCTCAGACCTACAACATCTCTTAATGACAATGATCTATGCACGCATCTCCCAGACCTATAGCATCTCTTAATGACAATGATCTATACACGCACCTCTCAGACCTACAACATCTCTTAATGACAATGATCTATGCATGCACCTCCCAGGCCTATAAAATATCTTAATGACAATGATTTATGCACGCAATTCTCAGGCCTCTAACATCTCTTAATGACAATGATCTATACACGCACCTCTCAGGCCTATAACATCTCTTAATGACAATGATCTATGCATGCACCTCCCAGGTCTATAACATCTGTTAATGACAATGATCTATGCACGCACCTCCCAGGCCTATAGCATCTCTTAATGACAATGATCTATGCATGCACCTCCCAGTTCTATAGCATCTCTTAATAACAATGATCTATGCATGCACCTCCCAGGCCTATAGCATCTCTTAATGACAATGATCTATGCACGCACCTCCCAGGCCTAGAACATCTCTTAATGACAATGATCTATGCACGCACCTCCCAGACCTACAACATCTCTTAATGACAATGTTCTATGCACGCACCTCCCAGGCCTATAACATCTCTTAATGACAATGATCTATGCACGCACCTCCCAGGTCTATAACATCTCTTAATGACAATGATCTATGCACGCACCTCCCAGGTCTATAACATCTCTTAATGACAATGATCTATGCACGCACCTCCCAGGCCTAAAACATCTCTTAATGACAATGATCTATGCACGCACCTCCCAGGCCTATAACATCTCTTAATGACAATGATCTATGCATGCACCTCCCAGGTCTATAACATCTCTTAATGACAATGATCTATGCACCCACCTCCCAGGCCTATAACATCTCTTAATGACAATGATCTATGCACGTACCTCCCAGGCCTATAACATCTCTTAATGACAACGATCTATGCATGCACCTCCCAGGCTTATAACATCTCTTAATGACAATAACCTATGCACGCACCTCCCAGGCCTATAACATCTCTTAATGACAATGATCTATACACGCACCTCCCAGGTCTATAACATCTCTTAATGACAATGATCTATGCACACACCTCCCAGGCATATAACATCTCTTAATGACAATGATCTATGCACGCATCTCCCAGGCCTATAACATCTCTTAATGACAATGATCTATGCACACACCTCCCAGGCCTATAACATCTCTTAATGACAATGATCTATGCACGCACCTCCCAGGCCTATAACATCTCTTAATGACAATGATCTATGCAAGCACCTCCCAGGTCTATAACATGTCTTAATGACAATGATCTGTGCACGCACCTCCCAGGCCTATAACATATCTTAATGACAATGATCTATGCACGCACCTCCCAGGCCTATAACATCTCTTAATGACAATGATCTATGCATGCACCTCCCAGGTCTATAACATCTCTTAATGACAATGATCTATGCACGCACCTCCCAGGTCTATAACATCTCTTAATGACAATGATCTATACACGCACCTCCCAGGTCTATAACATCTCTTAATGACAATGATCTATGCACGCACCTCCCAGACCTATAGCATCTCTTAATGACAATGATCTATGCATTCACCTCCCAGGTCTATAACATCTGTTAATGACAATAATCTATGCACGCACCTCCCAGACCTATAACATCTCTTAATGACAATGATCTATGCACGCACCTCCCAGACCTATAGCATCTCTTAAGGACAATGATCTATGCACGCACCTCCCAGGTCTATAACATCAGTTAATGACAATGATCTATGCACGCACCTCCCAGGCCTATAACATCTCTTAATGACAATGATCTATGCATGCACCTCCCAGGTTTATAACATCTCTTAATGACAATGATCTATGCACGCACCTCCCAGGTCTATAGCATCTCTTAATGACAATGATCTATGCACGCACCTTCCAGGCCTATAACATCTCTTAATGACAATTATCTATGCACGCACCTCCCAGACCTATAGCCTCTCTTAATGACAATGATCTATGCACGCACCTCCCAGGCCTATAACATCTCTTAAGGACAATGATCTATGCACGCACCTCCCAGGCCTATAACATCTCTTAATGACAATGATCTATGCACGCACCTCCCAGGTCTATAACATCTCTTAATGACAATGATCTATACACGCACCTCCCAGGTCTATAGCATCTCTTAATGACAATGATCTATGCACGCACCTCCCAGGCCTATAACATCTCTTAATGACAATGATCTATGCACGCACCTCCCAGGCCTATAACATCTCTTAATGACAATGATCTATGCACGCACCTCCCAGGTCTATAACATCTCTTAATGACAATGATCTATGCACGCACCTCCCAGGCCTATAACATCTCTTAATGACAATGATCTATGCACGCACCTCCCAGGCCTATAACATCTCTTAATGACAATGATCTATGCACGCACCTCCCAGGCCTATAACATCTCTTAATGACAATGATTTGTGCACGCACCTCCCAGGTCTATAGCATCTCTTAATGACAATGATCTATGCACGCACCTCCCAGGCCTATAACATATCTTAATGACAATGATCTATGCACGCACCTCCCAGGCCTATAACATCTCTTAATGACAATGATCTATGCACGCACCTCCCAGGTCTATAGCATCTCTTAATGACAATGATCTATGCACGCACCTCCCAGGTCTATAACATCTCTTAATGACAATGATCTATGCACGCATCTCCCAGGTCTATAACATCTCTTAATGACAATGATCTATGCACGCACCTCCCAGACCTATAACATCTCTTAATGACAATAACCTATGCACGCACCTCCGAGACCTATAACATCTATTAACGACAATGATCTATGCACGCACCTCCCAGACCAATAGCATCTCTAAATGACAATGATCTATGCACGCACCTCCCAGTTCTATAACATCTCTTAATGACAATGATCTATGCACACACCTCCCAGGCCTATAATATCTTTTAATGACAATGATCTATGCACGCACCTCCAAGGTCTATAACATCTCTTAATGACAATGATCTATGCACGCACCTCCCAGGCTTATAACATCTCTTAATGACAATGATCTATGCACGCACCTCCCAGGCCTATAGCATCTCTTAATGACAATGATCTATGCATTCACCTCCCAGGCCTATAACATCTCTTAATGAGAATGATCTATGCACACACCTCCCAGGCCTATAACATCTCTTAATGACAATGATCTATGCACGCACCTCCCAGGCCTATAACATCTCTTAATGACAATGATCGATGCACGCACCTCCCAGGCCTATAACATCTCTTAATGACAATGATCTATGCACGCAACTCCCAGGTCTATAACATCTCTTAATGACAATGATCTATGCACACACCTTCCAGGCCTATAACATCTCTTAATGACAATGATCTATGCACGCACCTCCCAGGCCTATAACATCTCTTAATGACAATGATCTATGCACGCACCTCCCAGACCTATAGCATCTCTTAATGGCAATGATCTATGCACGCACCTCCCAGTTCTATAACATCTCTTAATGACAATGATCTATGCACACACCTCCCAGGCCTATAACATCTTTTAATGACAATGATCTATGCACGCACCTCCAAGGTCTATAACATCTCTTAATGACAATGATCTATGCACGCACCTCCCAGGCCTATAACATCTCTTAATGACAATGATCTATGCACGCACCTCCCAGGCCTATAGCATCTCTTAATGACAATGATCTATGCATGCACCTCCCAGGCCTATAACATCTCTTAATGAGAATGATCTATGCATGCACCTCCCAGGCCTATAACATCTCTTAATGACAATGATCTATGCACGCACCTCCCAGGCCTATAACATCTCTTAATGACAATGATCTATGCACGCACCTCCCAGGCCTATAACATCTCTTAATGACAATGATCTATGCACGCACCTCCCAGGTCTATAAAATCTCTTAATGACAATGATCTATGCACACACCTCCCAGGCCTATAACATCTCTTAATGACAATGATCTATGCACGCACCTCCCAGGCCTATAACGTCTCTTAATGACAATGATCTATGCACGCACCTCCCAGGCCTATAACATCTCTTAATGACAATGATCTATGCACGCACCTCCCAGGTCTATAACATCTCTTAATGACAATGATCTATGCACGCACCTCCAGGGTCTATAACATATCTTAATGAGAATGATCTATGCACGCACCTCCCAGGTCTATAACATCTGTTAATGACAATGATCTATGCACACACCTCCCAGGCCTATAACATCTCTTAATGACAATGATCTATGCACGCACCTCCCAGACCTATAGCATCTCTTAATGACAATGATCTATGCACGCACCTCCCAGGCCTATAACATCTCTTAATGACAATGATCTATGCACACACCTCCCAGGCATATAACATCTCTTAATGACAATGATCTATGCACGCACCTCCCAGACCTATAGCATCTCTTAATGACAATGATCTATGCACGCACCTCCCAGGCCTATAACATCTCTTAATGACAATGATCTATGCACACACCTCCCAGGCATATAACATCTCTTAATGACAATGATCTATGCACGCACCTCCCAGGTCTATAACATCTCTTAATGACAATGATCTATGCACGCATCTCCCAGGCCTATAACATCTCTTAATTACAATGATCTATGCACACACCTCCCAGGCCTATAACATCTCTTAATGACAATGATCTATGCACGCACCTCCCAGGCCTATAACATCTCTTAATGACAATGATCTATGCACGCACCTCCCAGGTCTATAACATCTCTTAATGACAATGATCTAAACACGCACCTCCCAGGCATATAACATCTCTTAATGACAATGATCTATGCACGCACCTCCCAGGCCTATAACATCTCTTAATGACAATGATCTATGCAAGCACCTCCCAGGTCTATAACATGTCTTAATGACAATGATCTGTGCACGCACCTCCCAGGCCTATAACATCTCTTAATGACAATGATCTATGCACGCACCTCCCAGACCTACAACATCTCTTAATGACAATGATCTTTACACGCACCTCCCAGGCCTATAACATCTCTTAATGACAATGATCTATGCACGCACCTCCCAGGCCTATAACATCTCTTAATGACAATGATCTATGCATGCACCTCCCAGGTCTATAACATCTCTTAATGACAATGATCTATGCACGCACCTCCCAGGTCTATAACATCTCTTAATGACAATGATCTATACACGCACCTCCCAGGTCTATAACATCTCTTAATGACAATGATCTATGCACGCACCTCCCAGACCTATAGCATCTCTTAATGACAATGATCTATGCATTCACCTCCCAGGTCTATAACATCTGTTAATGACAATAATCTATGCACGCACCTCCCAGACCTATAACATCTCTTAATGACAATGATCTATGCACGCACCTCCCAGACCTATAGCATCTCTTAAGGACAATGATCTATGCACGCACCTCCCAGGTCTATAACATCTGTTAATGACAATGATCTATGCACGCACCTCCCAGGCCTATAACATCTCTTAATGACAATGATCTATGCATGCACCTCCCAGGTTTATAACATATCTTAATGACAATGATCTATGCACGCACCTCCCAGGCCTATAACATCTCTTAATGACAATGATCTATGCACGCACCTCCCAGGTCTATAACATCTCTTAATGACAATGATCTATGCACACACCTCCCAGGCCTATAACATCTCTTAATGACAATGATCTATGCACGCACCTCCCAGGCCTATAACATCTCTTAATGACAATGATCTATGCACGCACCTCCCAGACCTATAGCATCTCTTAATGGCAATGATCTATGCACGCACCTCCCAGTTCTATAACATCTCTTAATGACAATGATCTATGCACACACCTCCCAGGCCTATAACATCTTTTAATGACAATGATCTATGCACGCACCTCCAAGGTCTATAACATCTCTTAATGACAATGATCTATGCACGCACCTCCCAGGCCTATAACATCTCTTAATGACAATGATCTATGCACGCACCTCCCAGGCCTATAGCATCTCTTAATGACAATGATCTATGCATGCACCTCCCAGGCCTATAACATCTCTTAATGACAATGATCTATGCACGCACCTCCCAGGCCTATAACATCTCTTAATGACAATGATCTATGCACGCACCTCCCAGACCTATAGCATCTCTTAATGACAATGATCTATGCACGCACCTCCCAGGCCTATAACATCTCTTAATGACAATGATCTATGCACGCACCTCCCAGGTCTATAACATCTCTTAATGACAATGATCTATGCACACACCTCCCAGGCCTATAACATCTCTTAATGACAATGATCTATGCACGCACCTCCCAGGCCTATAACGTCTCTTAATGACAATGATCTATGCACGCACCTCCCAGGCCTATAACATCTCTTAATGACAATGATCTATGCACGCACCTCCCAGGTCTATAACATCTCTTAATGACAATGATCTATGCACGCACCTCCAGGGTCTATAACATATCTTAATGAGAATGATCTATGCACGCACCTCCCAGACCTATAGCATCTCTTAATGACAATGATCTATGCACGCACCTCCCAGGCCTATAACATCTCTTAATGACAATGATCTATGCACACACCTCCCAGGCATATAACATCTCTTAATGACAATGATCTATGCACGCACCTCCCAGGTCTATAACATCTCTTAATGACAATGATCTATGCACGCATCTCCCAGGCCTATAACATCTCTTAATTACAATGATCTATGCACACACCTCCCAGGCCTATAACATCTCTTAATGACAATGATCTATGCACGCACCTCCCAGGCCTATAACATCTCTTAATGACAATGATCTATGCACGCACCTCCCAGGTCTATAACATCTCTTAATGACAATGATCTAAACACGCACCTCCCAGGCATATAACATCTCTTAATGACAATGATCTATGCACGCACCTCCCAGGCCTATAACATCTCTTAATGACAATGATCTATGCAAGCACCTCCCAGGTCTATAAAATGTCTTAATGACAATGATCTGTGCACGCACCTCCCAGGCCTATAACATCTCTTAATGACAATGATCTATGCACGCACCTCCCAGACCTACAACATCTCTTAATGACAATGATCTTTACACGCACCTCCCAGGCCTATAACATCTCTTAATGACAATGATCTATGCACGCACCTCCCAGGCCTATAACATCTCTTAATGACAATGATCTATGCACGCACCTCCCAGGCCTATAACATCTCTTAATGACAATGATCTATGCACGCACCTCCCAGGCCTATAACATCTCTTAATGACAATGATCTATGCACGCACCTCCCAGACCTACAACATCTCTTAATGACAATGATCTTTACACGCACCTCCCAGGTCTATAACATCTCTTAATGACATTGATCTATGCATGCACCTCCCAGGTCTATAACATCTCTTAATGACAATGATCTATGCACGCACCTCCCAGGTCTATAACATCTCTTAATGACAATGATCTATACACGCACCTCCCAGGTCTATAACATCTCTTAATGACAATGATCTATGCACGCACCTCCCAGACCTATAGCATCTCTTAATGACAATGATCTATGCATTCACCTCCCAGGTCTATAACATCTGTTAATGACAATAATCTATGCACGCACCTCCCAGACCTATAACATCTCTTAATGACAATGATCTATGCACGCACCTCCCAGACCTATAGCATCTCTTAAGGACAATGATCTATGCACGCACTTCCCAGGTCTATAACATCTGTTAATGACAATGATCTATGCACGCACCTCCCAGGCCTATAACATCTCTTAATGACAATGATCTATGCATGCACCTCCCAGGTTTATAACATCTCTTAATGACAATGATCTATGCACGCACCTCCCAGGTCTATAGCATCTCTTAATGACAATGATCTATGCACGCACCTTCCAGGCCTATAACATCTCTTAATGACAATGATCTATGCACGCACCTCCCAGACCTATAGCCTCTCTTAATGACAATGATCTATGCACGCACCTCCCAGGCCTATAACATCTCTTAAGGACAATGATCTATGCACGCACCTCCCAGGCCTATAACATCTCTTAATGACAATGATCTATGCACGCACCTCCCAGGTCTATAACATCTCTTAATGACAATGATCTATACACGCACCTCCCAGGTCTATAGCATCTCTTAATGACAATGATCTATGCACGCACCTCCCAGGCCTATAACATCTCTTAATGACAATGATCTATGCACGCACCTCCCAGGCCTATAACATCTCTTAATGACAATGATCTATGCACGCACCTCCCAGGTCTATAACATCTCTTAATGACAATGATCTATGGACGCACCTCCCAGGCCTATAACATCTCTTAATGACAATGATCTATGAACGCACCTCCCAGGCCTATAACATCTCTTAATGACAATGATCTATGCACGCACCTCCCAGGTCTATAACATCTCTTAATGACAATGATCTATACACGCACCTCCCAGGTCTATAACATTTCTTAATGACAATGATCTATGCACGCACCTCCCAGGCCTATAACATCTCTTAATGACAATGATCTATGCACGCACCTCCCAGGCCTATAACATCTCTTAATGACAATGATCTATGCACGCACCTCCCAGGTCTATAACATCTCTTAATGACAATGATCTATGGACGCACCTCCCAGGCCTATAACATCTCTTAATGACAATGATCTATGAACGCACCTCCCAGGCCTATAACATCTCTTAATGACAATGATCTATGCACGCACCTCCCAGGTCTATAACATCTCTTAATGACAATGATCTATACACGCACCTCCCAGGTCTATAACATCTCTTAATGACAATGATCTATGCACGCACCTCCCAGGCCTATAACATCTCTTAATGACAATGATCTATGCACGCACCTCCCAGGCCTATAACATCTCTTAATGCCCAATGATCTATAGCTCTCTAGGCTTGTTACAGTCTGTAAGAAATCTTGTTAGTACTATAAAGCCCTTTAATTAAATATAAGCAGTTGTTACCTTGAGAACAGTTTGTGTCGTATAGGGGTGTTCGCTGCGTACCTGAAGGCGATGCATACCTTACAATAAGGTAGAGTAAAAAATGTGTAAAGAGCACCAAAAGATGTGATGTGTTAAAAAAGGGAATTTTATCAAGACTGAAGTATTGGTAATGCCTTGTGGCCTTATATAGTGTCTGTGATGATGTATTGAATCTTTGCTTTCTGTAGTGTTTAGGCGCCAAAATTTACACCTTCCTGTGTAACGTTAATCTAGTCCCCCTCCTATGGGTTTGTGTTGACTACCGGAAGTGACGTCGTATATCGGCATCGCTTCCATGTATACGTGACGAATTAACAAACCGTTTGGTTTATATATAACTAATGAATGTATAGCTGCTGTTAAATATATTAGATGGTCATTCTCAGAGGAGTACTTTATCTTTAATTCCTTTTGTTTATACGGAGTATATGGCCCAAGTCCACGTTAATGTTGGAGCAAACTGGAAGTGATTTTTATCTCAACGTCACTTCCGTGTAGATATATCTAATATCGCTGTGCCATAAATAAATCTGTTTCTGCGCAATATTGGTAAATCCAAAATTCAATAAGGCTTTGTGTGTATTAAATATATTGGAGGGTCATTCTCAGAGAAGTACTTCTTCTTTAATTCTGTTTTGTTTATACGGAGTATATGACCCAAATCCAAGTTAATGTTGGAGCAAACCGGAAGTGATGTTTATCTCAACGTCACTTCCGTGTAGATACATCTAATATCGCTGTGCCATAAATAAATCTGTTTCTGCGCAATATTGGTAAATCCAAAATTCAATAAGGCTTTGTGTATATTAAATATTGTGCTATTTTGTATGTCAGATGGACTTTCCTATTTTGTACATCCATTTCGTTAATTATTATGTTGCCATAGAAACATGACACACAGTTCTTCATTCGGTTTATGTATGTGTTGCCAGTGATTGAATACCACTATTAACATCTTAAACTCATAAAGGATATAAAAAGAACATATGAATATTCAGTGGTACCTGCTATATATATTGTCACATTTGGTGAAATGGACAAATATAAAGGCTAATATTAAACAACATTTTGAGCTTGTTGGTATCGTTTTGTATTATTCCAATTTTTTTAATTTTAGTTTGCCCCGGGGATATTGGATTTCTCTGGCATATATTTCTTTATTTGCGTACATCATCAAGGTTATGTGTGGTACATAGCATTAAGAACATTAATAACCAAGATTACCATATGTAGATAAGTCTACAACTTATAATATTATCCAAGTCAATAAGTAATATAACTTATTTCTATATAGAATGCACCTGATAATACTTATGGAATCTAGTAGAATTAGTGTGAACACACATATAAAACTAGATATATAGATATAATCATATAGAAAGATGGATATATATGTAGATGAATAAAAGTAAAGACATTAAGATCACTTATATGATGTTAGTGATGGTTTATCAATAGTGACACCTTCTATAACGCATATTATTTCCTTGGCATGTGCATATCCGAAATTATATAGATTACCTAACTAAAATTACATAATTCATTCCTAAATGAGTGAAGTTTAGGTTATGAATATGTAGTGGTGGAACCTCAAAGAGTTTTATTATATTTCATATGTATATATTATATATACTTGGTCATACAGCTTCGGAGGACTATTTGATTCGATCGATAACTTCCCACATCTTAGAAAATATGTTGTTAGTCTAACACCTTTATTTGGTCGCTGCATGGATTGTCCAGAATTGACGTGTAAAGAGCAAGAAGAGAGATATAGAGAGATATAGACGTTATGTGGTTCGGTATATGGTCTTAGTGGAAACATACATCAAGCCTCAAACAGTGTTATGTTTGTCACTCACTAGTGAGCAGGCTATATGTAAATATAGTGTTTACACTATTGAGGAGGTACAGTGCAAATAGATCTAAAAATAGATCTACCAAAAAGCATGTCTGTCTATGTGTATAGCATTATATACACTTTTAGAATTATGGTTTGCCGTTAATGGTTTTAGTCAGATGTTGATATTTAGAAGGTGTGCTAGATCTTCCTTATGATTTAGACCTTTAGGATAAAGACAGTCTAGATTAAATATCCATTTTGGTTCAGCAACAAGGAGTCTTTTTTCGTGCTCACCTCATCTCCAGTTATTTTTTATTTTCTGTATTCCTAAAAACTTGAGACTTTTCACATTGCCTTGGTGTTTAAGTGTGAAGTGCTTATAAAGTGGTGTTTTTACATTGTTTTGTCAATTATAAGTAGGTGTTTGCCTCAATGTTTGCCCGATGTATTTGTCAGGGTTTTTTCCCTTTTGTGTTTGCCATGTGCTGCTGGCAGCCATTTTACTCACCTCTCTTCCTGACTATGGTGCATTGTGGGGGATGCTGCTCCATTCCTGCACTTTTATGGCCAGACTGGTGTGCATCATCCATGTGAGACAGGATGCAGTCTCAGAATTGTGATGTCATCACTTATTATTTAAAGGGCCTCTGTTCAGTATGCTTTGCCTTTGCACTGTCTCAGACCTGTTTGTGAGAGCTCCTGTGTATTACCTGGCTGCCTGACATCCTTCCTGGTTCCTGATCACTGGCTTGTTCCTGACTCTGCTGTTTTCCTTGTTCCTGATTCCGGCTCGTCTGACTATTCGCTTTGGCTCCTGATTCGGCTCGTCTGACTACCAGCTCTGGTTTTGACTCCTGGCTTGTTATTTGACTTGTGGACTTTTTATTATTTTTTGCTATTAATAAAGGTGTGATTATTTTTGCACTTCTCGTCCCAGTCTGATTCCTGGCACCCTGACATTACGCAAAGGCCATGAATCCTGATGGTGCTAATAATCCACCTTTACCTGCCATCATTTCCAGGATGGATGAACAGGATCCCCACTTGGATCAATTTGCACTAGCCCTGCAAACCCTGCTGACTCGCACTGCACATTTGGACCAAAGTGTTCCGCAAGTTATGGCTGCTCCTGTTTCCGCTGCTGCACCTATGCCTACCAGGAGCATGTCCGGTTCTGCACCTCTACCTCAGCGATATGGAGGCGATCCTATTCAGTGAAGAGGGTTTTTGAACCAGGTGGGCATTTACTTAGAGATGTTACCTCAGGCGTTTCCCTCTGACAGAGCTAAGGTGGGATTTCTAATCTTGTTACTCTCTGACACAGCTCTTGCCTGGGCTAATCCCTTGTGGGAGACTAATAAACCTGTGATTTCAAATTACCCTGAATTTGTGGCCTCCTTTCGAAGGTTATTTGATGTTCCTGCTCGCTCCTCCTCTGCTGCTAAACGACTCATGTCGTTTCAGCAAGGTACAAGATCTGTTGCTCAGTATGCTATTGAGTTCCGTATGCTTGCCGCAGAGGTAGGTTGGAACAATGAAGCCCTTGTTGCCGCCTTCTTTCATGGGCTCTCTGATGTGATTAAAGACGAAGTTGCTGCCAGAGATTTACCAGAGGATCTTGAGGCATTGGTGTCTTTTTTGATCCTAATTGACATCAGACTCAGAGAGAGGCCTTCTTTCAAGGAGCGCTTGTGTAAGCCTCCTGTTACGTTGTCACGCGTCTCTCCGCGGCGGTGAGGGCCTTTAGGAGGAGTAAGGGGCTCTGCCTCTATTGTGGGTTACAGGGTCACCTTTTGAAGTCTTGTCCTACACGGCCAGGAAACGCTCACACCTAAGGTCCTGTTGGGGGCAGACCTTGGGTGGTTTATCCTCATCCCCGGAACCACTTAAGGAGAAACCTTTGGTCATGGTTGTCCTTTCCTGGGTGGACTCCTCCATAGTTACTCAGGCTCTTGTTGACTCCGGTGCTGCGGGCTATTTCATTGACAGTGCTTTTGTATCAAAGCACTCCATTCCTGTTTTGCCTCGGTCCATACCACTTGCTATTGAGGCCATTGATGGCAGGCCCCTTCAGCCCGCACTCGTTACTCACGAAACTGCTCCATTGTCCATGGCTGTTGGGGCTCTCCATTTTGAATCTCTCCAGTTCCAGGTGATAAACTCTCCACATTTACCAGTTCTTCTGGGTTATCCCTGGCTCCAAAAGCACAATCCCAGTCTCGACTGGCGCAGGTCCGAAATTTTGTCGTGGTCCCCGCAATGTATTTCCACTTGTCTTCGGAAACCAGTTAAAGTCTTGTGCACTTCTTTGGTATCTCAATTGCCAGAGGAGTACCGAGAATTCCTAGACGTGTTTGACAAGGTGTGTGCCAGTACGTTGCCTCCTCACCGGTCTTACGATTGTGCCATAGACCTGCAACCCGGAGCCATTCCTCCTCGGGGCCGGGTGCACCCTCTGTCTGTTGCAGAGAATTGTGCTATGGAGGAGTATGTTGCCGATGCTCTGTCGCGGGGGATCATCCACAAATCCTACTTTCCTGCAGGGGCTGGCTTCTTCTTTGTGAAGAAAAAGGGTGTTAAGACCATGTATCGATTATAGAAGTCTTTATCGTCTTACCATTAAGAATGCTTACCCTATTCCGCTTATTACGGAACTCTTTGACCGCCTCAAGGGAGCTACGGTCTTTACTAAACTTGATTTGAGAGGAGCGTACAATCACGTTAGGATTAAGGAGGGCCATGAATGGAAAACAGCATTTAACACCAGGAGCGGGCATTATGATTATCTTGTAAGGCCCTTTGGCCTATGTAATGCTCCTGCTGTTTTTCCGGAATTTATTAAATGATGTCCTACGCGATATGTTGCAACTGTGTGTTGTGGTGTACTTAGACGACATCCTCATACACTCACCCACACTTGAGGCTCATCGTTATGATGTTACACGGGTTCTTCAGAGACTATGTGAGAATGGTCTGTTTTGTAAACTCGAGAAATGTGAGTTCCACCAGACTCAAGTAACCTTCCTAGGTTATGTTATCTACGTTGCAGGGTTCTCCATGGATCCTCCTGACAAGTTATCTGCAGTTCTGCAGTGGCCTCGCCCAGTTGGTCTTCGGTCTATTCAACGTTTTTTGGGGTTCGCCAATTACTATAGTAAGTTTATTAAAAACTTTTCTTCCTTGGTCAAACCTATTACAGACATGACCCGTAAAGAGAATGATCCACTCCATTGGTCATCTACTGCCATTAAGGCCTTTGATAGTCTTAAGACTGCCTTTGCTGCCGCTCCAGTTCTGGCTCATCCTAACCCTGTCCTGCCTTTTATTCTTGTCTCAACGTCCCACGCCTGACAGTTCCTTGCATCCGTGTGGTTTCCTCTCTAAGAAATTGTCTCCAGCGGAGTGCAATTATGAAATTGGCGACAGGGAATTACTGGCCATAATTTTGGCACTTAAGGAATGGAGGCATCTTCTCGAGGGTACTAGCGTGCCAGTGCTCATTCTTACTGACCACAAGAATTTAACTTATCTATCTGAAGCAAAACGTTTGTCGCCCCGACAGGCCAGATGGGCGCTATATTTGTCTCGCTTTAATTTTGTGGTCTCCTACCTGCCTGGTAGTAAGAATGTTAGGGCTGATGCCCTCTCTCGACAATTTTCGCCTCTGTCCAAGGAGGAGTCTGTACCTACTCCTGTTATACCTCCTGACCATATTTTGACTACCATATGTACTAATTTGACTTCTCCCTTGGGGGAGGAGATCCTGGCTGCACAAACCAATGCACCTCCTGAGAAACCTAGTGGTAAGTGTTTTGTTCCTGAGAATATTCAAACTAAACTTTTGCACACTTACCACTATCCTAAAGCCGCAGGTCACCCAGGCAAGAACCAAATGATTTGGTCTGTCACTCGACAATTCTGGTGGCCAGGTCTTCGTTCTGATGTTGCTGCGTATGTTGCCTCCTGCTCAGTTTGTGCACAGAATAAGACTCCTCGACGTCTTCCTGTGGGTCTTCTTCAACATATTGTGAATGGTGAGCATCTTTGGACACATCTTTCCATGGACTTTATTGTCGAACTCCATGTTTCCAGTGGCAATACTTTTATCCTTATGGTGGTTGACCATTTTTCTAAAATGTCACATTGCATTCCCTTGATGAAGCTGCCTACCGCTCAGGAGCTTGCTTCAATTTTTGCCCAGGAGGTCTTCCGTTTACATAGATTACCCAAGGAGATAGTGTCGGACCGGGGTAGCCAGTTTGTCTCCAGATTTTGGCATTCCTTTTGTGCTCCAATGGGGATCCAGCTTTTCTTCTCCTCGGCATATCACCCTCAATCCAATGGGGCTGCAGAACGGTCTAATCAAGCTCTGGAACAGTTCCTCCATTGCTATGTCTCAGATCACCACAATAATTGGTCTGAACTGTTACCTTGGGCAGAGTTTGCTCGTAATAACATAATTTATGCTTACCTGATAAATTTATTTCTCTTGTAGTGTATTCAGTCCACGGGTCATCCATTACTTATGGGATATTCTCCTTCCCAACAGGAAGTTGCAAGAGGATCACCCAAGCAGAGCTGCTATATAGCTCCTCCCCTCACATGTCATAGCCAGTCATTCGACCGAAACAAGACGAGAAAGGAGAAACCATAGGGTGCAGTGGTGACTGAAGTTTTAATTAAAATTTAGATCTGCCTTAAAAAAGACAGGGCGGGCCGTGGACTGAATACACTACAAGAGAAATAAATTAATCAGGTAAGCATAAATTATGTTTTCTCTTGTTAAGTGTATTCAGTCCACGGGTCATCCATTACTTATGGGATACCAATACCAAAGCTAAGTACACGGATGATGGGAGGGACATGGCAGGAACTTAAACGGAAGGAACCACTGCCTGTAAAACCTTTCTCCCAAAAACAGCCTCCGAAGAAGCAAAAGTGTCGAATTTGTAAAATTTTGAAAAAGTGTGAAGCGAAGACCAAGTCGCAGCCTTGCAAATCTGTTCAACAGAGGCCTCATTCTTAAAGGCCCAGGTGGAAGCCACAGCTCTAGTGGAATGAGCTGTAATTCTTTCAGGGGGCTGCTGTCCAGCAGTCTCATAGGCTAAGCGTATTATGCTACGAAGCCAAAAGGAGAGAGAGGTTGCCGAAGCTTTTTGACCTCTCCTCTGCCCAGAGTAAACGACAAACAGTGAAGAAGTTTGACGAAAATCCTTAGTTGCCTGTAAATAGAATTTCAGGGCACGGACTACGTCCAGATTGTGCAAAAGTCGTTCCTTCTTTGAAGAAGGATTAGGACATAATGACGGAACAACAATCTCCTGATTGATATTCCTGTTAGAGACTACCTTAGGTAAAAACCCAGGTTTTGTACGCAGAACTACCTTGTCTGAATGGAAAATCAGATAAGGAGAATCACAATGTAAGGCGGATAACTCCGAGACTCTTTGAGCCGAGGAAATAGCCATCAAAAACAGAACTTTCCAAGATAAAAGTTTAATATCAACGGAATGAAGGGGTTCAAACGGAACTCCTTGAAGAACTTTAAGAACCAAGTTTAAGCTCCACGGAGGAGCAACAGTTTTAAACACAGGCTTAATCCTAGCTAAGGCTTGACAAAAGGCCTGGACGTCTGGAACTTCTGCTAGACGCTTGTGCAAAAGAATAGACAGAGCAGAAATCTGTCCCTTTAAAGAACTAGCTGATAAGCCTTTTTCCAAACCCTCTTGGAGAAAGGACAATATCCTTGGAATCCTAACCTTACTGCATGAGTAACTCTTGGATTCGCACCAATACAGGTATTTACGCCATATCTTATGGTAGATTTTTCTGGTAACAGGCTTTCGTGCTTGTATCAAGGTATCAATAACTGACTCGGAGAAGCCACGCTTTGATAGGATCAAGCGTTCAATCTCCACGCAGTCAGTCTCAGAGAAATTAGATTTGGATGATTGAAAGGACCTTGTATTAGAAGGTCTTGCCTCAAAGGTAGAGTCCATGGTGGACAGGACGACATGTCCACTAGGTCTGCATACCAGGTCCTGCATGGCCACGCAGGCGCTATCAGAATCACCGATGCTCTCTCCTGTTTGATCTTGGCAATCAGTCGAGGGAGCAGAGGAAACGGTGGAAACACATAAGCCATGTTGAAGAACCAAGGAGCTGCTAGAGCATCTATCAGCGTCGCTCCCGGGTCCCTGGACCTGGATCCGTAATGAGGAAGTTTGGCGTTCTGGCGAGACGCCATGAGGTCCAGTTCTGGTTTGCCCCAACGATGGACCAGTTGAGCAAATACCTCCGGATGGAGTTCCCACTCCCCCGGATGAAAAGTCTGACGACTTAGAAAGTCCGCCTCCCAGTTCTCCACGCCTGGGATGTGGATCGCTGACAAGTGGCAAGAGTGAGACTCTGCCCAGCGAATTATCTTTGAGACTTCTAACATCGCTAGGGAGCTCCTGGTTCCCCCTTGATGGTTGATATAAGCCACAGTCGTGATGTTGTCCGACTGAAATCTGATGAACCTCAGTGTTGCTAACTGAGGCCAAGCTAGAAGAGCATTGAATATTGCTCTTAACTCCAGAATATTTATTGGGAGGAGTTTCTCCTCATGAGTCCATGATCCCTGAGCCTTCAGGGAGTTCCAGACTGCGCCCCAGCCTAGAAGGCTGGCATCTGTTGTTACAATCGTCCAATCTGGCCTGCGAAAGGTCATACCCTTGGACAGATGGACCCGAGATAGCCACCAGAGAAGAGAATCTCTGGTCTCTTGATCCAGATTTAGTAGAGGGGACAAATCTGAGTAATCCCCATTCCACTGACCTAGCATGCACAATTGCAGCGGTCTGAGATGCAGGCGCGCAAATGGCACTATGTCCATTGCCGCTACCATTAAGCCGATTACTTCCATGCACTGAGCCACTGACGGGCATGGAATGGAATGAAGGACACGGCAAGCATTTAAAAGTTTTGATAACCTGGACTCCGTCAGGTAAATTTTCATTTCTACAGAATCTATCAGAGTTCCTAGGAAGGAGACTCTTGTGAGTGGCAATAGAGAACTCTTTTCCACGTTCACTTTCCACCCATGCGACCTCAGAAATGCCAGAACTATCTCTGTATGAGACTTGGCAATTTGAAAGCTTGACGCCTGTATCAGGATGTCGTCTAGATACGGAGCCACCGCTATCCCTCGCGGTCTTAGAACCGCCAGAAGTGAGCCCAGAACCTTTGTAAAGATTCTCGGGGCCGTAGCCAACCCGAAGGGGAGAGCTACAAATTGGTAATGCCTGTCTAGAAAGGCAAATCTTAGGAACCGATGATGATCTTTGTGATTCGGTATGTGAAGGTAGGCATCCTTTAAGTCCACTGTGGTCATGTACTGACCCTCTTGGATCATGGGTAGGATGGTCCGAATAGTTTCCATTTTGAATGATGGAACTCTTAGGAATTTGTTTAAGATCTTTAGGTCCAAAATTGGTCTGAAGGTACCCTCTTTCTTGGGAACCACGAACAGATTTGAATAAAACCCCTGTCCTTGTTCCGTCCACGGAACTGGGTGGGTCACCCCCATTACTAGGAGGTCTTGTACGCAACGTAGGAATGCCTCTTTCTTTATCTGGTTTTCTGATAACCTTGAAAGATGAAATCTCCCTTGAGGGGGAGAAGCCTTGAAGTCCAGAAGATATCCCTGAGATATGATCTCCAACGCCCAGGGATCCTGGACATCTCTTGCCCACGCCTGGGCGAAGAGAGAAAGTCTGCCCCCCACTAGATCCGTTTCCGGATAGGGGGCCATCCCTTCATGCTGTCTTAGGGGCAGTAGCAGGTTTTCTGGCCTGCTTGCCCTTGTTCCAGGACTGGTTAGTTTTCCAGGCCTGTCTGTAACGAGCAATGGCTCCTTCCTGTTTTGGGGCGGAGGAAGTTGACGTTGCTCCTGCCTTGAAGTTTCGAAAGGCACGAAAATTAGACTGTTTGGCCTTTGATTTGGCCCTGTCCTGAGGAAGAGTATGACCCTTACCTCCAGTAATGTCAGCGATAATTTCTTTCAAGCCGGGCCCGAATAAGGTTTGCCCCTTGAAAGGAATATTAAGCAATTTAGATTTAGAAGTCACATCAGCTGACCAGGATTTAAGCCATAACGCTCTGCGCGCCTGGATGGCAAATCCGGAGTTCTTAGCCGTTAGTTTAGTTAAATGTACAATGGCATCAGAAACAAATGCATTAGCTAGCTTAAGTGCTTTAAGCTTGTCCATAATTTCATCCAATGGAGCTGAGTGAATGGCCTCTTCTAGAGACTCAAACCAGAATTCCGCAGCAGCAGTGACAGGCGCAATGCATGCAAGGGGCTGTAAGATAAAACCTTGTTGAACAAACATTTTCTTAAGGTAACCTTCCAATTTTTTATCCATTGGATCCGAAAAAGCACAACTATCCTCCTCCGGGATAGTGGTACGCTTAGCTAAAGTAGAAACTGCTCCCTCCACGTTAGGGACCGTCTGCCATAAGTCCCGTGTAGTGGCGTCTATTGGAAACATTTTTCTAAATATAGGAGGTGGGGAAAAGGGCACACCAGGTCTATCCCACTCCTTGCTAATAATTTCTGTAAGCCTTTTAGGTATAGGAAAAACATCAGTACACACCGGTACTGCATAGTATCTATCCAGCCTACATAATTTCTCTGGAATTGCAACTGTGTTACAGTCATTCAGAGCCGCTAAAACCTCCCCTAGCAATACACGGAGGTTCTCAAGCTTAAATTTAAAATTAGAGATCTCTGAATCCGGTTTCCCTGGATCAGATCCGTCACCTACAGAATGAAGCTCTCCGTCCTCATGTTCTGCAAACTGTGACGCAGTATCGGACATGGCTCTTGTAGCACCAGCGCGCTCTATTCTTACCCCAGAGCAATCGCGCTTGCCTCTTAATTCTGGCAATTTAGATAATACTTCTGTCAGGGTATTATTCATAATAGTAGCCATGTCTTGTAAAGTGATTTGTATGGACGTCCCTGCTGCACTTGGCGCCACAATATCACGCGCCTCCTGAGCGGGAGGCGAAGGTACTGACACGTGAGGAGAGTTAGTCGGCATAACTTCCCCCTCGTTGTCTGGTGATAATTCCTTTATAGATAAAGACTGACCTTTATTATTTAAAGTGAAATCAATACATTTAGTACACATATTTCTATGGGGCTCCACACCGGCCTTTAAACATAGTGAACAAACAGATTCATCTGTGTCAGACATGTTTAAACAGACTAGCAATAAAACTAGCAGACTTGGAAAACACTGTAAATAATTTTACAAGCAATAAAGAAAAACGCTACTGTGCCTTTAAGAAGCACAAAAAAACTGTCACAGTTGAAATAACAATGAACCAAATCAGTTATAGCAATCAAATTTTCACAGTAAATGTATTAAGTTAGCAGAGCATTACCCCTGCAAATGGATGATTAACCCCTTAATACCCAAAACGGTTTTCTTTATAAGCAGTAAAGAAAAAAACGTTTTTTAATACAGTCAAAACCACTGTCACAGGTCTGCTGTGACTGATTACCTCCCTCAAAATGACTTTTGAAGTCCCTTAAGCTCTCTGGAGACGACCTGGGTCATGCAGGAAGAAGCAGGAAGACTGAGCCTTAATTTTTACTGCGTCAAAAAGGCGCTAAAATAGGCCCCTCCTACTCAAAATTACAACATTGGGAGTTTCAGTTAACTGTTTCTATGCAGAAATACCGGTCAGCCATGTGGAAAAAATTTATGCCCCAATAAGTTTTATCACCAATGTACCTCACATAACGATTAAACATACCAGCAAAATCGTTTTAAACATCCTATTTTTTAAGGAGTATGTATCTCTATTGATAAGCCTGATACCAGTCTTCCTACTGCATTTAAGGCTTATAACATCACTTCAGTATTAATAGCATTTTCTCAGTCAAATTCCATTCCTTAGAAAATTACTTTACTGTATATATTTAAATCAGCCTGCTAACAGTCGCTCTCACTGTATTAAAGGCTTTACTTACATTACATCGGTATCAGCAGCATTTTCTTAGTCAATTCCATTCCTTAGAAAATAATTTACTGCACATACCTTGTTTGCAGGATTCCCCGCATGCTATTCCCTTTCTGAAAGTTACCCCACTCCTCAGAATGTGCGAGAACAGCCAGTGGATCTTAGTTACTTCTGCTAAGATCATAGAAAACGCAGGCAGATTCTTCTTCCAAATACTGCCTGAGAGAAAAAAACAGCACACTCCGGTGCCATTTAAAATAACAAACTCTTGATTGAAGAAATAAACTAAGTATAAAACACCACAGACCTCTCACAACATCCTATCTAGTTGAGGTTTGCAAGAGAATGACTGGCTATGACATGTGAGGGGAGGAGCTATATAGCAGCTCTGCTTGGGTGATCCTCTTGCAACTTCCTGTTGGGAAGGAGAATATCCCATAAGTAATGGATGACCCGTGGACTGAATACACTTAACAAGAGAAAGTGCTATTAATGCTTCTTCCAAGTTATCCCCATGGCGAATTATGGGTTTCAACCATCCTTGTACCCGATTCATTCGTCTCCGGGTATTCCGGCTTTGGAGGAGCATCTCCGGCAACTCCGTTCCACGTGGGTGCAGATTCAGGATTGCCTTCATCGTTCTATGCAGCGCCAAAAGTTCCAGGCTGATAGTAGGCGTCTGCCCGCACCTTCCTACCAGGTTGGTGAGAGAGTTTGGCTGTCCTCCCGCAACTTGAACCTTCATGTGCCTTCCAATAAATTGGCTCCCTGTTATGTTGGTCCTTTTCGAATACTCCGACGGGTTAATCCTGTGGCCTACACTCTTGACTTACCTCCTGCTATGAGCATCTCCAATGTTTTTCATGTCTCCCTCTTGAAACCATTGGTTTGTAATCGGTTTACCACTGTGTTGCCTCGTCCCCGTCCTATCTTTGTTGACAACCATGAGGTCAGCAGCATTATTGACTCTCGTATGTCCAGGGGCCATGTACAGTATTTGGTTCACTGGAGGGGCTACGGTCCGGAGGAGCATTCTTGGGTTCCCTCCTCTGATGTTCATGCTCCCGCCCTCCTCCGTGCCTTCCATGCCCATTTCCCCAATAAGAGGGTTGTGGGTTTAAGGAGTGAGTGGCGCAATTCAATGCTTATACCCTTATGTTTTTGATTGAACACAGATGATTACAGAATAGAATTTAGTAAAATGACCAGGTTATATGACAAAAGAAACTTTTTAGTTGCTATTTTATTTTATCAAAAAATATATACATATACATTTAAAATACACATTAAAACCATATATATGTCTTTACTTCAAAAATGTGGAGTATACGAAAGGCCCTGTATATAGTGTGTAATTATGTTTAGTGGTTGGGTCTTTATGCAGTTTCAATGGTTGTACTATTTGTTTCCAGGTTGATATATTTGGCTAATATATTCTGCTCCGTTGTGCGGGGAATCTAAGTGTAAACAGCTAATTTAAGAGTTTGTACCTAGTACATAGAATACCTAGTTCAATTTCCTAAGATAGTCTAGAAACACGAAAGATAATTATGTTAATGCTTGCATTGGGAACGTGTGCGTGGTTTTTCAAAAAAAAAAATCCTGAACATTTTAATCATAAATATCCACCGGTGGTTTTTCAAAAAAAAATTCTAAGTTTGGGAAAAATACTTTTAAATATACCTTTTTGTAAAGTGTCGGCCGACCAGTATAAGGAGTATATTTTTTAACCTCCAACTATATTCCTGCATAATATTATCATTATAGCATTTTTTAGCATTTTTTATCTATTTTATGCTTAATTATCTACCTTTCATTTTAATTTGCATTTCCATCGCTTTATTGCATGAAATATATTTGTCTTTTTATCC
Source organism: Bombina bombina (assembly GCF_027579735.1). NCBI lineage: Eukaryota > Metazoa > Chordata > Amphibia > Anura > Bombinatoridae > Bombina > Bombina bombina. Next base: position 65,358 of record NW_026510919.1, read on the forward strand.
TCTGATTTACTCCCAAAAGCTCTTCATAGCTCTTCAGAGCACACTTACAACACAAAATTCTGCTAGACAAACGCACACGTTCCCAATGCAAGCATTAACATAATTATCTTTCGTAATAATCTTTCTTAAATTAGCTGTTTACACTTAGATTCCCCGCACAACGGAGCAGAATATATTAGCCAAATATATCAACCTGGAAACAAATAGTACAACCATTGAAACTGCATAAAGACCCAACCACTAAACATAATTACACACTATATACAGGGCCTTTCGTATACCCCACATTTTTGAAGTAAAGACATATATATGGTTTTAATGTGTATTTTAAATGTATATGTATATATTTTTTGATAAAATAAAATAGCAACTAAAAAGTTTCTTTTGTCATATAACCTGGTCATTTTACTAAATTCTATTCTGTAATCATCTGTGTTCAATCAAAAACATAAGGGTATAAGCATTGAATTGCGCCACTCACTCCTTAAACCCACAACCCTCCTGTACACCACAACCAGATATTTTTTGGGGAAAATATCTTAGGAGTTAGGGCATACCCGCAACAAGGCAGCGCAAAAAAGTTTTAAAACTATTCCTACCAAGAATTACCATTTCCCCAATAAGCCTTTTGTCCTCCCGCGGGGGGGGGGGGTCGTTGAGGGGAGGGTACTGTCAGGGTTTTTTCCCTGTTGTGTTTGCCATGTGCTGCTGGCAGCCATTTTACTCACCTCTCTTCCTGACTATGGTGCATTGTGGGGGATGCTGCTCACTTCCTGCACTTCCCTTTTATGGCCAGACTGGTGTGCATCATCCATGTGAGACAGGGTGCAGTCTCAGAATTGTGATGTCATCACTTACTATTTAAAGGGCCTCTGTTCAGTATGCTTTGCCTTTGCGTTGTCTCAGACCTGTTTGTGAGAGTTCCTGTGTATTACCTGGCTGCTTGACATCCTTCCTGGTTCCTGATCCCTGGCTTGTTACTGACTCTGCTGTTTTCCTTGTTCCTGATTCCGGCTCGTCTGACTATTCGCTTTGGCTCCTGACTCGGCTCGTCAGACTACCAGCTCTGGTTTTGACTCCTGGCTTGTTATTTGACTTGTGGACTTTTTATTATTTTTTGCTATTAATAAAGGTCTGATTATTTTTGCACTTCTCGTCTCAGTCTGATCCCTGGCACCCTGACAGTATTGTAGCTCACATGGGCATTGTATAAGGTATATTACCCCCTTATCTTGACACCTAATAAGATCTTTGATTGCAAATTTAACCTTTGTGTTACTAGAAATAAAGTGACTGACTTTTGTCCCGCACCTACAAGCTTTACAGCTTGGGCACATTTACACATTTTTTACTCGATTATTTCTATTTAAGGTGAGCTAGGACACCTGTGTTTTAGAGCGACATAAGTATTTTCCCTAAGCGCTTTCTCGCACAAAATATAAATCACTGCATACATTACAATAAGGCTCACAAAAATCATAACGTACAAATCATAGAAAATGATTAAATGTGATACTAAAATAAAAAAATGTGCAGTAAAAATGCGTATTGCTTAGTCATATTTACCGCTATAGTGAAAATGTTATTTTATGGAAACATTCAAATTTCTATTGAAATAAGGCAGAAAAAAACAAAAAATACAAGAAAGTGCACAGGAAGTACACTGCTCATCCAAAAAATGATGTGAAATTTGTATTTGTAAAATGTGAAGCGTATTGTCTCCTTTATTGTAAAACGAGTTTCCCTTCTTCTGCAAGTGGGCATGAACAAGGACGCTCTATGGAAGTAGCTTAACTCTCTCAACAACATCTGGCGCAATCTTTAAGCGTTTTTCTCTTGCACTTCTCTCTATTTTTCTCAGAAACTAAAAGGAGGAAAAATTCTGTCAAAATGCTTAAAACACTTATTACTTTCATAGAAATGCACATGCATTAATAAATAGAAGTGATTTAACATACATAGCGCTAGATTACAAGTGGCAAATTTGTGCAACCTAAACGGATTTTATTAATTTAACGGCATATCACCTCATAAAGGGACAAATTAATCACCAGGATACCAAGTATAAAAGGCAATGCCACTTTTAATAGCTGATTTACCAGTGTTGTACAATAACATCAGTAATGTTTAAAGTAAATGTCTAGAGTTTCAAAATCTTTTACTATCAAGCTGCAATACACGGGCAAACTCGACTGCTCTAGTCTTTTACTTTCAAGCTGCAATAGACGGGCGAACTCGACTGCTCTAGTCTTTTACTTTCCAGCTGCAATACACGGGCAAACTCGACTGCTCTAGTCTATTACTTTCAATCTGCAATACACAGGCAAACTCGACTGCTCTACTCTTTTACTTTCAATCTGCAATACACGGGCAAACTCGACTGCTCTAGTCTTTTACTTTCAATCTGCAATACACGGGCAAACTCGACTGCTCTAGTCTTTTACTTTCAATCTGCAATACACGGGCAAACTCGACTGCTCTAGTCTTTTACTTTCAATCTGCAATACACGGGCAAACTCGACTGCTCTAGTCTTTCACTTTCAATCTGCAATACACGGGCAAACTCGACTGCTCTAGTCTTTTACTTTCAAGCTGCAATACACGGGCAAACTCGACTGCTCTAGTCTTTAACTCTCAAGCTGCAATACACGGGCAAACTCGACTGCTCTAGTCTTTTACTCTCAAGCTGCAATACACGGGCAAACTCGACTGCTCTAGTCTTTTACTTTCCAGCTGCAATACACGGGCAAACTCGACTGCTCTAGTCTTTTACTTTTCAGTTGCAATACACGGGCAAACTCGACTGCTCTAGTCTTTTACTTTCAAGCTGCCATACACAGGCAAACTAAACTGATCTAGTCTTTTACTTTCCAGTTGCAATACACGGGCAAACTCGACTGCTCTACTCTTTTACTCTCAAGCTGCAATACACGGGCAAACTCGACTGCTCTAGTCTTTTACTCTCAAGCTGCAATACACGAGCAAACTCGACTGCTCTTGTCTTTTACTCTCAAGCTTCAATACACGGGCAAACTCGACTGCTCTAGTCTTCTACTCTCAAGCTGCAATACACAGGCAAACTCGACTGCTCTAGTCTTCTACTTTCCAGCTGCAATACACGGGCAAACTCGACTGCTCTAGTCTTTTATTCTCAAGCTGCAATACACGGGTAAACTCGACTGCTCTAGTCTTTTACTCTCAAGCTGCAATACACGGGCAAACTCGACTGCTCTAGTCTTTTACTTTCCAGCTGCAATACACGGGCAAACTCGACTGCTCTAGTCTTTTACTTTCCAGCTGCAATACACGGGCAAACTCGACTGCTCTAGTCTTTTACTCTCAAGCTGCAATACACGGGCAAACTCGACTGCTCTAGTCTTTTACTTTCAAGCTGCAATACACGGGCAAACTCGACTGCTCTAGTCTTTTACTCTCGAGCTGCAATACACAGGCAAACTCGACTGTTCTAGTCTTTTACTTTCCAGCTGCTATACACGGGCAAACTCGACTGCTCTAGTCTTTTACTCTCAAGCTGCAATACACGGGCAAACTCGACTGCTCTAGTCTTTTACTCTCAAGCTGCAATACATGGGCAAACTCGACTGCTCTAGTCTTTTACTTTCCAGCTGCAATACACAGGCAAACTCGACTGCTCTAGTCTTTTACTTTTAAGCTGCAATACACTGGCAAACTCGACAGCTCTAGTCTTTTACTTTCAAGCTGCTATACACGGGCAAACTCGACTGCTCTAGACTTTTACTTTCCAGCTGCAATGCACGAGCAAACTCGACTGCTCTAGTCTTTTACTTTCAAGCTGCAATACATGGGCAAACTCAACTGCTCTAGTCTTTTACTTTCCAGCAGCAATACACGGGCAAACTCGACTGCTCTAGTCTTTTACTTTCCAGCTGCTATACACGGGCAAACTCGACTGCTCTAGTCTTTTACTTTCCAGCTGCTATACACGGGCACACTCGACTGCTCTAGTCTTTTACTTTCCAGCTGCTATACACGGGCAAACTCGACTGCTCTAGTCTTTTACTCTCAAGCTGCAATACACGGGCACACTCACTGCTCTAGTCTTTTACATTCAAGCTGCAATACACGAGCAAACTCACTGCTCTAGTCTTTTACTTTCCAGCTGCAATACACGGGCAAACTCGACTGCTCTAGTCTTTTACTTTCCAGCTGCAATACACGGGCAAACTCGACTGCTCTAGTCTTTAACTTTCAAGCTGCAATACACGGGCAAACTCAACTGCTCTAGTCTTTTACTTTCAAGCTGCTATACACGGCAAACTCGACTGCTCTAGTCTTTTACTTTCCAGTTGCAATACACGGGCAAACTCGACTGCTCTAGTCTTTTACTTTCCAGTTGCAATACAAGGGCAAACTCGACTGCTCTAGTCTTTTACTTTCCAGCTGCTATACACGGGCAAACTCGACTGCTCTAGTCTTTTAATTTCCAGCTGCTATACACGGGCAAACTCGACTGCTCTAGTCTTTTACTCTCAAGCTGCAATACACGGCAAACTCGACTGTTCTAGTCTTTTACTTTTCAAGCTGCAATACACAGGCAAACTCGACTGCTCTAGTCTTTTACTTTCAAGCTGCAATACACAGAGAAACTCGATTGCTCTAGTCTTTTACTTTCAAGCTGCAATACACGGGCAAACTCGACTGCTCTAGTCTTTTATTTTCAAGCTGCAATAAACGGGCAAACTCGACTGCTCTAGTCTTTTACTTTCAAGCTGCAATACACAGGCAAACTCTACTGCTCTAGTCTTTTACTTTTCAGCTGCAATACACGGGCAAACTCGACTGCTCTAATCTTTTATTTTCAAGCTGCAATAAACGGGCAAACTCGACTGCTCTAGTCTTTTACTTTCAATCTGCAATACACGGGCAAACTCAACTGCTCTAATCATTTACTTTCAATCTGCAATGCACGGGCAAACTCGACTGCTCTAGTCTTTTACTTTCAAGCTGCAATACACGGACAAACTCAACTGCTCTAGTCTTTTACTATCAAGCTGCAATACACGGGCAAACTCGACTGCTCTAGTCTTTTACTTTCATGCTGAAATAAACGGGCAAACTCGACTGCTCTAGTCTTTAACTCTCAAGCTGCAATACACGGGCAAACTCGACTGCTCTAGTCTTTTACTCTCAAGCTGCAATACACGGGCAAACTCGACTGCTCTAGTCTTTTACTTTCAAGCTGCAATACACGGGCAAACTCGACTGCTCTAGTCTTTTACTTTCAAGCTGCAATACACGGGCAAACTCGACTGCTCTAGTCTTTTACTTTTTAGCTGCAATACACGGGCAAACTCGACTGCTCTAGTCTTTTACTTTCAAGCTGCAATACATGGACAAACTCGACTGCTCTAGTCTTTTACTTTCAAGCTGCAATACACAGGCAAACTCGACTGCTCTAGTCTTTTACTTTCCAGCTGCAATACACGGGCAAACTCGACTGCTCTAGTCTTTTACTTTCCAGCTGCAATACACGGGCAAACTCGACTGCTCTAGTCTTTTACTTTCAAGCTGCAATACACGGGCAAACTCGACTGCTCTAGTCTTTTACTTTCAAGCTGCAATACACGGGCAAACTCGACTGCTCTAGTCTTTTACTTTCAAGCTGCAATACACGGGAAAAACTCAACTGCTCTAGTCTTTTATTCTCAAGCTGCAATACACGGGCAAACTCGACTGCTCTAGTCTTTTACTTTCAAGCTGCAATACACGGGCAAACTCGACTGCTCTAGTCTTTTACTCTCAATCTGCAATACACGGGCAAACTCGACTGCTCTTGTCTTTTACTCTCAAGCTTCAATACACGGGCAAACTCGACTGCTCTAGTCTTCTACTCTCAAGCTGCAATACACAGGCAAACTCGACTGCTCTAGTCTTCTACTTTCCAGCTGCAATACACGGGCAAACTCGACTGCTCTAGTCTTTTATTCTCAAGCTGCAATACACGGGTAAACTCGACTGCTCTAGTCTTTTACTCTCAAGCTGCAATACACGGGCAAACTCGACTGCTCTAGTCTTTTTCTTTCCAGCTGCAATACACGGGCAAACTCGACTGCTCTAGTCTTTTACTTTCCAGCTGCAATACACGGGCAAACTCGACTGCTCTAGTCTTTTACTCTCAAGCTGCAATACACGGGCAAACTCGACTGCTCTAGTCTTTTACTTTCAAGCTACAATACACGGACAAACTCGACTGCTCTAGTCTTTTACTCTCGAGCTGCAATACACAGGCAAACTCGACTGTTCTAGTCTTTACTTTCCAGCTGCTATACACGGGCAAACTTGACTGCTCTAGTCTTTTACTCACAAGCTGCAATACACGGGCAAACTCGACTGCTCTAGTCTTTTACTCTCAAGCTGCAATACATGGGCAAACTCGACTGCTCTAGTCTTTTACTTTCCAGCTGCAATACACAGGCAAACTCGACTGCTCTAGTCTTTTACTTTTAAGCTGCAATACACTGGCAAACTCGACTGCTCTAGTCTTTTACTTTCAAGCTGCTATACACGGGCAAACTTGACTGCTCTAGTCTTTTACTTTCCAGCTGCAATGCACGGGCAAACTCGACTGCTCTAGTCTTTTACTTTCAAGCTGCAATACATGGGCAAACTCAACTGCTCTAGTCTTTTACTTTCCAGCTGCAATACACGGGCAAACTCGACTGCTCTAGTCTTTTACTTTCAAGCTGCAATACACGGCCAAACTCGACTGCTCTAGTCTTTTACTTTCAAGCTGCAATACACGGGCAAACTCAACTGCTCTAGTCTTTTACTTTCAAGCTGCTATACACGGCAAACTCGATTGCTCTAGTCTTTTACTTTCCAGTTGCAATACACGGGCAAACTCGACTGCTCTAGTCTTTTACTTTCCAGTTGCAATACAAGGGCAAACTCGACTGCTCTAGTCTTTTACTTTCAAGTTGCTATACACGGGCAAACTCGACTGCTCTAGTCTTTTACTTTCCAGCTGCTATACACGGGCAAACTCGACTGCTCTAGTCTTTTAATTTCCAGCTGCTATACACGGGCAAACTCGACTGCTCTAGTCTTTTACTCTCAAGCTGCAATACACGGCAAACTCGACTGCTCTAGTCTTTTACTTTCAAGCTGCAATACACAGGCAAACTCGACTGCTCTAGTCTTTTACTTTCAAGCTGCAATACACAGACAAACTCGATTGCTCTAGTCTTTTACTTTCAAGCTGCAATACACGGGCAAACTCGACTGCTCTAGTCTTTTATTTTCAAGCTGCAACAAACGGGCAAACTCGACTGCTCTAGTCTTTTACTTTCAAGCTGCAATACACGGCCAAACTCGACTGCTCTAATCTTTTATTTTCAAGCTGCAATAAACGGGCAAACTCGAATGCTCTAGTCTTTTACTTTCAAGCTGCAATAAACGTGCAAACTCGACTGCTCTAGTCTTTTACTTTCAATCTGCAATACACGGGCAAACTCGACTGCTCTAATCATTTACTTTCAATCTGCAATGCACGGGCAAACTCGACTGCTCTAGTCTTTTACTTTCAAGCTGCAATACACGGACAAACTCAACTGCTCTAGTCTTTTACTTTCATGCTGCAATACACGGGCAAACTCGACTGCTCTAGTCTTTTACTTTCAAGCTGCAATAAACGGGCAAACTCGACTGCTCTAGTCTTTAACTCTCAAGCTGCAATACACGGGCAAACTCGACTGCTCTAGTCTTTTACTCTCAAGCTGCAATACACGGGCAAACTCGACTGCTCTAGTCTTTTACTTTCAAACTGCAATACACGGGCAAACTCGACTGCTCTAGTCTTTTACTTTCAAGCTGCAATACACGGGCAAACTCGACTGCTCTAGTCTTTTACTTTCAAGCTGCAATACACGGCAAACTCGACTGCTCTAGTCTTTTACTTTCAAGCTACAATACACGGGCAAACTCGACTGCTCTAGTCTTTTACTTTCAAGCTGCAATACATGGACAAACTCGACTGCTCTAGTCTTTTACTTTCAAGCTGCAATACACAGGCAAACTCGACTGCTCTAGTCTTTTACTTTCCAGCTGCAATACACGGGCAAACTCGACTGCTCTAGTCTTTTACTTTCCAGCTGCAATACACGGGCAAACTCGACTGCTCTAATCATTTACTTTCAATCTGCAATACACGGGCAAACTCGACTGCTCTAGACTTTTACTTTCAAGCTGCAATACACGGGCAAACTCGACTGCTCTAGTCTTTTACTTTCAAGCTGCAATACACGGGAAACTCAACTGCTCTAGTCTTTTACTCTCAAGCTGCAATACACGGGCAAACTCGACTGCTCTAGTCTTTTACTTTCAAGCTGCAATACACGGGCAAACTCGACTGCTCTAGTCTTTTACTCTCAAGCTGCAATACATGGGCAAACTCGACTGCTCTAGTCTTCTACTCTCAAGCTGCAATACTCGGGCAAACTCGACTGCTCTAGTCTTTTACTTTCCAGCTGCAATACACGGGCAAACTCGACTGCTCTAGTCTTTTACTTTCCAGTTGCAATACACGGGCAAACTCGACTGCTCTAGTCTTTTACTTTCAAGCTGCAATACACGGGCAAACTCGACTGCTCTAGTCTTTTACTTTCAAGCTGCAATACACGGGCAAACTCGACTGCTCTAGTCTTTTACTTTCAAGCTGCAATACACGGGCAAACTCGACTGCTCTAGTCTTTTACTCTCAAGCTGCAATACACGGGCAAACTCGACTGCTCTAGTCTTTTACTTTCATAAATAAAAAGAGAGATGCGCTCAACCTGGGAACGAACAATAGCATAATAGCTTGTTCTATGGCTCGTTACCACCCTAGAAGCAGCCTCTTTTTGCTCAATATGTGCCTTTCACAGAGAAGAACTTTCCTGTAGCATATCAGGCTGATCCTGACTTAACAGTGCAGTCCACCCCAAAATACCAGGCAATCCCTCTTTGAACAAGAGAAACGGCAAAACCCCAGACGTACGTTTCGGCCTATTGTGGGCCTCGTCAGTGAGGTGCAGCCATATCCCTCTAGGCACACTGAGCAACGGGTCCACGTCTGGATTCCCGCATCACACTTAGGGAGACTTCCCCAAATGTCATAATTTGCATAAATAAAAAGAGAGAAGCGCTCAACCTGGGAACGAACAATAGCATAATAGCTTGTTCTATGGCTCGTTACCACCCTAGAAGCAGCCTCTTTTTGCTCAATATGTGCCTTTCACAGAGAAGAACTTTCCTGTAGCATATCAGTCTGATCCTGACTTAACAGTGCAGTCCAGCCCCGAAATACCAGGCAATCCCTCTCTGAACAAGAGAAACGGCAAAACCCCAGACGTACGTTTCGGCCTATTGTGGGCCTCGTCAGTGAGGTGCAGCCATATCTCTCTAGGCACACTGAGCAACGGGTCCACGTCTGGATTCCCGCATTCCCTAAGAGTCATTATTTGCATAAATAAAAAGAGAGAAGCGCTCAACCTGGGAACGAACAATAGCATAATAGCTTGTTCTATGGCTCGTTACCACCCTAGAAGCAGCCTCTTTTTGCTCAATATGTGCCTTTAGAGAGATACAACTGCACCTCACTGACGACGCCCACAAAGGCCGAAACGATCGTCTGGGGTCGTTGCTTCCCTTGTTCAGAGAAGAATTGCCTGGTATTTCGGCGCTGGACTGTCATTGGGCAGGATCAGACTGATATGCTACAGGATATTTTTTCTCTGTGAAGGGGCATAGTGTGCTAAAAGAACCTGCACCCTGAGTTGTAAATATAAATGAACAGGCATGGAAGTTATTCTAGCTTTTGTTCTATCTCAGGAGTGCAATACACGGGCAAACTCAACTGCTGTAGTATTTTACTTTCAAGCTACAATACACGGGCAAACTCGACTGCTCTAGTCTTTTATTTTCAAGCTGCAATACACGGGCAAACTCGACTACTCTAGTCTTTTACTTTCCAGCTACAATACACGGGCAAACTCGACTGCTCTAGTCTTATACTTTCAAGCTGCAATACACGGGCAAACTCGAATGCTCTAGTCTTTTACTCTCAAGCTGCAATACACAGGCAAACTCGACTGCTCTAGTATTTTACTTTCCAGTTGCAATACACGGGCAAACTCGACTGCTTTAGTCTTTTACTTTTCCAGCTGCAATACACGGGCAAACTCGACTGCTCTAGTATTTTACTTTCCAGCAGCAATACACGGGCAAACTCGACTGCTCTAGTCTTTTACTTTCAAGCTGCAATACACGGGCAAACTCGACTGTTCTAGTCTTTTACTTTCAAGCTGCAATACACGGGCAAACTCGACTGCTCTAGCATTTTACTTTCTAGCTGAAATACACGGGCAAACTCGACTGCTCTAGTCTTTTACTTTCAAGCTGCAATACACGGGCAAACTGCAATAAACAGGCAAACTCGAATGCTCTAGCATTTTACTTTACAGCTGCAATACACGGGCAAACTCGACTGCTCTAGTCTTTAACTTTCAAGCTGCAATACACGGGCAAACTCGACTGCTCTAGTCTTTTACTTTCAAGCTGCAATACACAGGCAAACTCGACTGCTCTAGCATTTTACTTTCCAGCTGCAATACACGGGCAAACTCGACTGCTCTAGTCTTTTACTTTCAAGCTGCAATACACAGGCAAACTCGACTGCTCTAGTCTTTTACTTTCCAGCAGCAATACACGGGCAAATTCGACTGCTCTAGTCTTTTACTTTCCAGCTGCAATACACGGGCAAACTCGACTGCTCTTGTCTTTTACTTTCAAGCTGGAATACACAGGAAAACTCAACTGCTCTAGTCTTTTACTTTCAAGCTGTAATACACGGGTAAACTCGACTGCTCTAGTCTTTTACTTTCAAGCTGCAATACACTGGCAAACTCGACTGCTCTAGTCTTACTTTCAAGCTGCAATACACGGACAAACTCGACTGATCTAGTCTTTTACTTTCAAGCTGCAATACACGGGCAAACTCGACTGCTCTAGTCTTTTTTTTTTCAAAGGTGCAATACACGGGTAAACTCGACTGCTCTAGTCTTTTACTTTTCAGCTGCAATACACAGGCAAACTCTACTGCTCTAGTCTTTTACTTTTCAGCTGCAATACACAGGCAATCTCAACTGCTCTAGTCTTCTACTTTCAAGCTACAATACACGGGCAAACTCGACTGTTCTAGTCTTTTACTTTTCAGCTGCAATACACGGGTAAACTCGACTGCTCTAGTCTTTTACTTTCCAGCTGCAATACATGGGCAAACTCGACTGCTCTAGTCTTTTACTTTCATGCTGCAATACACGGGCAAACTCGACTACTCTAGTCTTTTACTTTCCAGCTACAATACACGGGCAAACTCGACTGCTCTTGTCTTTTACTTTGAAGCTGCAATACACGGGCAAACTCGACTGCTCTAGTCTTTTACTTTCCAGCTACAATACACGGGCAAACTCACTGCTCTAGTCTTTTACTTTCCAGCTGCAATATAAGGGCAAACTCGACTGCTCTAGTCTTTTAACTTTCAAGCTGCAATACACGGGTAAACTCGACTGCTCTAGTCTTTACTCTCAAGCTGCAATACACGGGCAAACTCGACTGCTCTAGTCTTTTACTTTCCAGCTGCAATACACAGGCAAACTCGAATGCTCTAGTCTTTTACTCTTAAGCTGCTATACACAGGAAAACTTGATTGCTCTAGTCTTTTACTTTCCAGCTGCAATAGACGTGTAAACTCGACTGCTCTAGTCTTTTACTTTCCAGCTGCAATACACGGGTAAACTCGACTGCTCTATTCTTTTACTTTCAAGCTGCAATACACGGGCAAACTCGACTGCTCTAGTCTTTTACTCTCAAGCTGCAATACACGGGCAAACTCGACTGCTCTAGTCTTTTACTTTCCAGCTGCAATACACGGGCAAACTCGACTGCTCTAGTCTTTTACTTTCAAGCTGCAATACACGGGCAAACTCGACTACTCTAGTCTTTTACTTTCCAGCTACAATACACGGGCAAACTCGACTGCTCTTGTCTTTTACTTTCAAGCTGCAATACACGGGCAAACTCGACTGCTCTAGTCTTTTACTTTCCAGCTGCAATACATGGGCAAACTCGACTGCTCTAGTCTTTTACTCTCAAGCTGCAATACACGGGCAAACTCGAATGCTCTAGTCTTTTACTTTCCAGCTGCAATACACAGGCAAACTCGACTGCTCTAGTCTTTTACTTTCAAGCTGCAATACACGGGCAAACTCGACTGCTCTAGTCTCTTACTTTCAAGCTGCAATACAGGGCAAACTCGACTACTCTAGTCTTTTACTTTCCAGCTATAATACACGGGCAAACTCGACTGCTCTTGTCTTTTACTTTCAAGCTACAATAAACGGGCAAACTCGACTGCTCTAGTCTTTTACTCTTAAGCTGCCATACACGGGCAAACTTGACTGCTCTAGTCTTTTTCTTTCCAGCAACAATACACGGGCAAACTCGACTGCTCTAGTCTTTTACTTTCAAGCTGCAATACACAGCAAACTCGACTGCTCTAGTCTTTTACTTTCCATCTACAATACACGGGCAAACTCACTGCTCTGGTCTTTTACGCTCAAGCTGCAATACACGGGCAAACTCGACTGCTCTAGTCTTTTACTTTGCAGCTGCAATACACAGGCAAACTCGACTGCTCTAGTATTTTACTCTTAAGCTGCCATACACGGGAAAACTTGACTGCTCTAGTCTTTTACTTTCAAGCTGCAATACACGGGCAAACTCGACTGCTCTAGTCTTTTACTCTCAAGTTGCAATACACGGGCAAACACGACTGCTCTAATCTTTTACTTTCAAGCTGCAATACACAGCAAACTCGACTGCTCTAGTCTTTTACTTTCAAGCTGCAATACACGGGCAAACTTGATTGCTCTAGTCTTTAACTTTCAAGCTGCAATACACGGGCAAACTTGACTGCTCTAGTCTTTTACTTTCAAACTGCAATACACGGGCAAACTCGACTGCTCTAGTCTTTTACTTTCAAGCTGCAATTAACAGGGCAAACTAGACTGCTTTAGTCTTTTACTTTCAAGCTGCAATACTCGGGCAAACTCGACTGCTCTAGTCTTTTACTTTCCAGTTGTAATACACGGGCAAACTCGACTGCTCTAGTCTTTTACTCTCAAGCTGCAATACACGGGCAAACTCGACTGCTCTAGTCTTTTACTTTTAAGCTGCAATACACGGGCAAACTCGACTGCTCTAGTCTTTTACATTCAAGCTGCAATACACGGGCAATCTCGACTGCTCTAGTCTTTTACATTCAAGCTACAATACACGGGCAAACTCGACTGCTTTAGTCTTTTACTTTGAAGCTGCAATACACGGCAAACTCAACTGCTCTAGTCTTTTACTTTCAGCTGCAATACACAGGCAAACTCGACTGCTCTAGTCTTTTACTTTGAGTGCTAGTAGCTTGCAAACAGGGGAAAAAAGGAGCACACCACTTGTAATGTGGTTCCTTGTGTGTAATAATGTGTTATATTTCTATTAGTTCTATGCATTTCCATTCAATTTCCTCAGTTGTTTAATACAGGATCACTGCATATTGACCATGTTCATGTTTTTTTTTTTTTCAGGTATCACTTTATGGAACCATGAAGCCCTGAGAGAAGATGTAGCATCGAAATCCCAAGAGCAAACATCATTTGAAATCATAACATCTGATACTGTTTCTGACAAATCATCTGCTATAAATATTAATGCATCATTGGAGGCCAGTTTCCTTTGTGGTCTGGTAAAAGTTTCTGGATCAGCTACTTACATGAACAATCACAAAGAAATCTAGAAACCAGGCCAGAGTCACTCTAAAATACTCAAGCAACCACAAGATAGTTGAAGCAGCTGACTATGAACCATTTAGGTACCAAGAACATGACCTTACCATGATGTTTTTTGACAAAGGGACAGCCACTCATGTAGTCACTGGTATATTATATGGTGCACAGGCTTTCTTTATATTTGATCGAGATGTGGTCCACATCAGAAAAACACTCAGGATATAAAGGGAAATCTACAGATAATGATTAAAAAAAATACCTTTAATTTCAGTTGACGGGCAGGGATCTCTGACCATGAATGATCAAGAGAGAGAACAGGTTAGCAAGTTTTCTTGTAAGTTTCATGGTGACTTTGCACTTGACAGGAACCACCGTAACATATGAAAGATGCCATTAGAATCTATACCAGCCTCCCAAAGTTACTTGGAGAGAATGGGGAAAAGGCTCTGTACCTGTGAGAGGTCTGGTTGTATCCCTGAATAAACTGGACAACAAAGCTGCCAGTTAGTTAGAGATATCAGTAAGAAAGTCTTGTTTTAAAAAGCCTGAAAGTATTATCCAGCAAATGGCAGACGTGAACATGCAATGTAATGATCTGATGAGACATCCGGCTGCAGAAACCTTCCCAGATATGAAGAAGAAAAATCAGACAATTTATGGAGCTGTGTGAACAGTTTACGCTCTTCTTTCAAAAGCAACTTGGATCTGAGGAAGTGGAACTAGTGAATATATTAACTAGTGTAGAACAATCTCCATTTGGAAAGGTCCATAGTGAAGATTTTTTTAAGCCGTATAGAACAGGAGCTGAATGTTGTGAAAATGTATATGGAAGCATTACCAAATATCCAAGTTTCATCATCAGAAAGCACCATAAATGAAGTAGTGCTTGATCCAAGAATTCAGCATGTAGTGTGCTACAATTTTTCTTCCTTAAATGAACAGGATCCATATCTAAGTGACTTGTATCATTGGCTCTCACATCAAAAGCAAAAATCAGAAAGTAATGTATATGAACAAAAGAAAGTTATACCTTGGTTCAAGATTACAGATGTATCCAAAAAGGCAAGGAAATATATGAAAGTCTATCAACAATTTGCCAAGGTGAATGCATCTATTGATGACATTAAATTTATTATCTCCTCAGTTCCAGACCAAAGTAACCGCGGAGTCTCTATTTTCCTATATGATAGTGGAGAATTAGTGAGTTCTCAGTTTGAGCCTCCAGCTAAACCTCATCTGCCTACTCTCAAAAGTAAGACCCATGATAGTATGGAACTCACTCTCATGCCAGCAGATTTTGGAAAAAAGTTTATAGAAAGTTACAATATACAATATAGATGTACTGAAAATGAGAGATGGAGCACTGTGAGAACAAAAGATGCTAATGAGACAGTCACAATCAGAGACCTGAAACCTAACTCAATATACAAAATTAGATACTCTGCTGTGTGCATTCCAGGACTTAGTGAAATTAATGATTATCTAAAAGATGAGAAGACCTGTCCAACAAGCCCACCTGCAGCAATAGAAGTTTTTCCTGAATCCTCCACAACTTATCTTACATTGGAGGGAACCTACCATCATTGGTGATGGAGTAACAATAAACAGAATATATAGTTGAATATAAAAAGGATGTTGACAATGGAAATCAGGGTTGGGTTGAAATAAAAGCAGGAAAGAAAGAAGAGAAATGTACTATTGAAGGACTTAAATCAATGACACCTTACATAATCCGTGTGTCAGCTGTATGTGGGGATGATGGACTCAGCGCTCCAAGTCATGAGATTAAAATTTCAACACAAAACAAAGAGGAATCTAACATTAAATATGAGGTTCTTAAGGAAAGCATTTCACTGTCACAAGGAAAACCTTCAGTATATGTGCTATCAACTGATATAATTGAATCTGGGTATCGGCAATACAGTTTAGGAAAAGTAAACAATGCTATGACAAATAAAGTGATATTGTTAGTAGGAGCCACAGGTACAGGAAAGACAACACTAATCAATGGAATGGCCAACTACATCCTGGGAGTAGATTGGAAAGACAACGTTAGATTTAAACTTGTACATGAGGTAACAAATAAGTCTGAAGCTCATAGCCAAACTTCTCTTGTCACAGCGTATCAGATGAATTATAAGATAGGGTATAAAATTCCCTACAACTTCACTGTGATAGACACTCCAGGTTTTGGAGACACTCGTGGTATAGACCAGGACAAAAAGATCACAGAAGCCATCCATGCATTCTTTACAACTGACAGCAACATTGACCAGATTGATGCAGTGTGCTTTGTAGTTCAAGCTTCTTTGGCTCGTTTAACACACAGCCAAAAATACATTTTTAATTCAGTCTTTTCTATCTTTGGAAAGGATATCAAGGACAATATACTGATTCTTATAAACTTCTCAGATGGAGAGAGACCCCCAGTATTGGAGGCTATAAAAAACTGCTGACATCCCCTACTCTCAGGACAGCAATGGAGACCCGGTTCACTTCAAGTTTAATAATTCAGCTCTGTTTGCTAATAATCAGACAAGTAACATGAGTTTTAATCAGATGTTCTGGGACATGGGCACACACAGTATGAAAACATTCTTTAAATCATTAAATCAAATGACAACTAAAAGTCTTAAACTGACTAAGGAAGTTCTTAACGAAAGGAAGGAGCTTGAGGTCACCCTACAGGCTTTACACCCACAGATCAAGGCTGGGCTTGTAAAACTGGATGAAGTCAGGAAAATAAAGGTAGCCTTACAGCAGAACAGAGATCTAATGGAAGCCAATAAGAATTTTGAGTTTGAGGGTAACAGTAACTATACCAGTACAGGAAGCCATAAGTGATCATTTTATAACTAACTGCCAGCAATGTCACTTCACCTGTCACTATCCTTGTATGATTGCTGATGACAGCCAGAAACATGGATGTGCAGCTATAACCAATGGGTATTGTACAGTTTGCCCTAATAAATGTGTCTGGTCTGTTCATTACAACCAAAAGTACAAGTGGAAATATGAGGAGAAAAAGGAGAAAAGAAATTATGAAGCCATAAAAAAGAATTATGAAAAAGCTTCTGGAGAGGTCATGACAGCAGAAAATGTATTTAAAGAGCTACATAATGACTATTGTGGTGTGAGACAAGCGGTACTGAATCTGATAGAGAAATCCTCACAGAGTCTGAAAAGACTTCGTGATATTGCTTTAAGACCAGATCCAATGAAAACCACAGAATATATTGACCTGATGATAGAGTCTGAGAAGCAGGAAACTAAACCAGGATATCAGGAGAGGATCAAGTCACTGAGTGATGTCAGAGATACAGCCAAGATAATAGAGAAGATTGAGATGGGTGAATCATTACTACCAGAGGAACAGGAACATCACAATAAAAGTAAATTGCAAGGGGTTGTCAAGTATTGCAAAAAGGCGGTTAATTTTTTTAGCCGTTAGATTACCTGTGATTGCCCCTTGTATGTAAAGGAAGAAACTGACATAATAGAGAACTGACTGCGTATAATAGAGATGTGTATCTGTTTAAACAAAACAAAATCCAAATCAATGCGCAAAGACATTTAATGAAATCATCAGTATTCATTTGTTTCCTTAAGAGTTTAATACTTACCTTAACGTGATCTGAAGAGCGCGCTAACCTGATCCTCTTCTTGTCACAGCACCGGCCGTGCTAACAGGAGGCTTAGCGCGCTCGGCTATTAGTGCAGGTCCTGGGAACCGAGAGCGCTACTCCTGCTGTTAGTGCACCCGGGGCTCTGGCAAGAAGAGGATCGGGTTAGCGTGCTCTCCAGATCACGTTAAGGTAAGTATTGTAGCTACAGGTGAAACAAAAACAATCAAATATCCCTGAATATTCGGAGCGAAATTTTTATTTGAAATGAAAATATCTTGGCTGCACACCTCTAATGAATGAATTACATTTCTAGTAACACACATATTGCAAATATCCTTTGCTTCTTGAAGATAAATATTCTAGTGCTAGTTACTCTATAACGCTACAGCACATTTCTAATCCAACATTTCTAACTTTAATCTCATTAACATGTCTGAAACAGTATAAATTATTTTAAGCTTCATAAAAGCCTCTCTCCCCTCCAATCCATCCTAAATGCATCTGCCAGGCTAAACCACCTCTCTCGATGCTCTGTTTCTGCTGTACCTCTCTGTGAGTCCCTTCACTAGCTCCCCATTCACAACAGAGTTAAATTCTCACCCTGACCTACAAAGCCCTCACCACTGCTGCCCCACCCTACCTGTCCTCACTCATCAACAGATATACTCCTGCCCGTCCCCTAAGATCCAACAACGACCTGCTTCTTGCGTCCTATACCATCACCTCCTCTCATTCTAGACTACAGGACTTCTCTCGTGCGGCACCAACCCTCTGGAACGCACTTCCTCGAGATGTCAGACTTGCCCCTAACCTTTCCTCCTTTAACGTTCCCTAAAGACCTTTCTGTTCAGGGAAGCTTATCACCCAACTTATCAACAAACTAACTTAACTAACAGTTGCCCTCTATCTCCTCACTAATATCATTCTCACCTCTGCAGTCCCCACCTCCTGTTTCCAATCCTCCCACCCGTCTAGATTGTAAGTTCCCACGGGAATAGGGCCCTCAATTCCCCCTGCATTTGTCTGTAAAATGTTGTGTCTTATCGTATTGTTTCTCCACTGTACTGTTATCCTTGTACTCATGGGCAGCGCTGCGGAATCTGTCAGTGCTTTATAAAATAAAGAATAATAATAATAATAATAATAAAAGGACATTTAAAAGGACATGAAAGTCAAAATGTCTCTTTGGTGATACAGTCAGAGCACAGATTATTAAATAAAAGTTTCCAATTTACTTCTACTATCAAATAGAGATACCTAGGTAGGTGTTTGGAGCACTACATTGCAGGATATAGTACTTACACCAACACCCCAGGAATGTGTCTGGATCTGGTGCTTGAGTGTCACCCTGCAGTAATATTAATTTAAATCCCTGAAATAAACTGGCTTCTAGCCACAGATATATTAAATAGCTGGCCAAGAAATAGCTTCACTGGGGACCCAATGTTCAATGTAATCACGGCATTACTATCAATAATACATATAACTAGAAATGAACAACTATATATAAGCAATTTCTATATCTTGGCCTATATCCCTGGGTAATACTGACCAGTGAAGAACCTCTCCCCAAAGGGCGTTGACAGAACCACCACTCCCCTAATTTACAGATAAAGGTAATCCTCAGGCACCTCCCTTTCCTCTTCCTAGAGATGTCCAGTCAAAAAAGGTGGACTAAGAAAAATGGAGTCTGGTAAGTATTACCCAGGGATATAGGCCAAAATATAGAAATGGCTTATATGAGAGTATATAAACAGCGCTGTATACAGCAAATATAAACTAGAAAAAAACACTTTATTTTACTGACAGACTGTTAGGGGTAATATGAACCTGATGGCAGCCATCTTGTTCTTCGCAGCCATCTTGTTCCTCGCAGCCATTTTGTAATGAATAGACTTTTATTATACTGGGTTATTATGTAGTGAGAACTATGTGCATGTTATGATAGTTTCCTTAGCTGTTCGGCCTTGTCAATGTACCCTGGCCCGACGCCCAGAATAAGATGGTTCAGAAACCTTGCTGTCTCCGCAGATGTGAGCCTATTATGACTATGTAATTATTGTTATGAGAAACTCATGTTCCACTTTACCTTGTATTTTGTTCTGTATAACTGTGTAAGATGACGCGGTCCTAACGTGTCATCCCCTTAACCCGGTATACTGTTATAAGAAAGGCTTGCACTGTGCAATAAACAGAATTGGCTTTAGATCATAATGCTGCATGGTCTGAGTCATTCTAAGGGGCCCTTATCAGATAATCTACATATGCCTCAGGTGGTACACTGGGCCCGTGGCTTCGGCCTGACCTGACACTTACCCCCCTGGGGGGACACCTAACAATTTTGGCGTCAGTTTGTGGGATTCGCAGTGAGTAAGTATGAGTGCTTGTACCATGCTTTCCTTCTGTGAATTTGAACCTAAATTTAGTCTGGTAATAGGTGTTGATAATATATGATAAAGGGTTAAAGGGGTTCCTGTGGTTGAAGCACAGGTTTGCGGAGGTTATAGTCCTGCCGGCAGTTGTGATACCCCTCCAGACAGGTAATCAGTCCTGTGCTGGGATACGACAGGTATTGTGAGTCCTGTCTGTGATAAGCGCGCAAGAAATATATGAATGCCAGTTGACGGGAGAATATTTTTAGATAAGCTCCCCCGGAAAAAGGTGGCAGTGAGTGAGTCTCACGTATGTTAAAGTTTCCCATATTAATTCCCATAATAGAGTTTTGTTACCCACCTGAAGCTCATGTTGATATCTGATGCTTGCTTTGCTTTGTTTTGTTTGTGTTTTTGATGCTGTGCGTAGAAAATATTAAGTGGCTGTGCATGTTATTATTGTGGCTATTATTGTGTTGAGAAATGGGATCTGCTTATAGATAAGAATGCACAGAGAAAATCACATGTATAAGGTAAAAGAAAAAAAGAGTTAATAGTTTCTGCAAAAGACAGAAATATTTTTAAAACACTGTCAGTGAGTACTGCTGTGTGATAAATAGAGAAATCTCTGTGTTAAAAAATGTAGCAGGCAAAGAAGGGGGGCCACCACTGAGCGCGCACATAGGTCAGAAGAAAAAAAAAAAGAGAAAAGAAACCTGTTACAGCAGCTCCGTTTGTAAGACTTTTTTTTGTTTGCTTGCAGTAACAAAAATGAAATTTTGTATATTGAGATGCATAATATGTGATGGTCTGTCAGTTCTCACTGTGGTATGCGTGTAACAGATTTACTTTAAACCAAAAACAGAATGTATTATTTGAAAATGATTGTCCCAAGCCGTGCAAAAATGGCCATTTTGCGAGGTTTCGGAAAAAATACATTTTGGACGTGGTGAAAAGTTAATCTAGTGTTTTTTATATATATATATATATATATATATATATATATATATATATATATATATATGTATGTCGTACGCTATGAAATAGATGTTTTTCTGAGAAAGGAAAAAAGGGAGTGAATCTCTGGTATGCGAGATGAAATGAGCTTGTCTGTATCGCTGTACAAATGTAAAACTGTTTCTTTCTGTTTCTCTGCTGGGAAATCAGACGTTTTTTAGAAGATATTCGGTAATGTTATTTTATATACCTGTATTTTAAAGTCACCAGCATGTTTTAAGTATGTGGTATTCATATGCAGTTTTAGTTTTAAGTGATAATTGTTTTTCGGCATGTAAAGATATGATATTGTTTTTGCAAGTGAAGTAACGGCTTTGAAAGTGGCTTTGAAAGTGCGATGGTGTGTGTGATTTTTTGTCACGCTCTGGTAAATATGAAACTGTTTCTGGTATGATTAATGGGTTAACATATGTTGTATTTGTAAGGTCTGTGCACGGAGTTAGTGCACCTAATGAGATATAGTTGTAGGCTGTAGTTGAAAATTTATCTAAAAGTGCGTCCGTTTTTGTTGCAAGTAAATTAATCTGCAGGTCATGCTACAGTACAGAGGTGAAATTTGTGTGGTAAATCATACAAGCAGCCTAAATTATGGTTGGGATATACATATGTAATTTACATGATGAATGGTTAGTCCTTAAAGGGACAGTTCACTGTAACAAGGTGTTGCTATTAATGTATTGTCCATGACTTGTTATACAAGCTGCATAGTATAAAATATAGGAGAAATTGCATTTGCAAGTTTATTTGTATATATATGAAGTAGCTGGCTTTATGCTTTCAAAACACAGTTGATTGCAATGGGTTGAATTTTAGATAATAAGAATATCTCATTATCTTATATTTGTCTGTAAAATCAGAGCTCAGTGCGTAGACGGAGCAATAGAAAATTGTCATTTTATTATTTAAAGGACCAGTGCAATAACACTGTATTAGTAGTTTGCAAAATGTATTTTAAGAGACCTTTCTTTGTATATATTTATTTTAAATCTGCCGTTTAGATAGCAGATATTTCTTTTTGCAGCATAACTTAATTCTCTCTGTAATGCAAACTGAAGTGATAAGTTGTCTACAATTTTAGTGTAGGGATCCGTGATACTAGCGGACAGAAAAACCCCCGAAAAAAACAGGAGTGAAAATATTTAAAGGGATACAGTCAAACTGATATAACATCTGAGAATTTAAGGGAATATTTACATAAAAGACAATGAGGTTTACTGTAAGCCTAACACTAGTATATTTCACTGTGTTAACAGTTTCAATTAAAGATTATTTTGGCGTTTGGGTAAAATGTCCCTTTAGCTAGCCTGCATCCCGCTGTGAGTGCGTTCTTATGCTGCTTATGCTTATTTAGGCTATTTAATGAACGTCAGTATACATTTTTTATTATAAGGATCATTGGGAATAATTTAAAGGGGAAATTGTATTAGTATTCTTTTGTAGAAAGCTTATTTTTTGTGTTATATGCGGTTGTTATATTTGGCTGGAGAGCTGCAGAATGGTGAATATCAAATTATATACAACGTTAAATCCAATCATTTTGTTGTGGTTAAACTAATTAGCATTTATCAAGTTTTAGTGTGAATTTTATATTTTTAAGCAGTAAACAGTGTTTCTCCTGTAAGTAAAAATGAAACTTTGAGCTTGCCTTACTATCTTTGAGAGGAATGATAACACTGTGCATGTTTTGCTTTTCTTTAAAAAAAAAAAAATTCTCTCTTGTGTTTGGCTTTGTTGCAGAGAGAACGATTTGCACTTTACATTTAAAGCGGCAGTACTGGTGTTCTATGTTATAAAAAATGATAACTATAAATTGCTCACTACAAAGAAACAAGTATTTATATTATATTCTGTCACAGAATATAGCTTAAAAATGATAATTTTATTTCTGTGGCTGTCAAACTGTATCTCACAGATATTTCAGAACTCTTTGTTATTTAAAATAACCCCCACTGCGTTCAATAAATAAATGAGATATTATTTAATGAAGTGATTTCAGTGACACTTTAAAATATATATAGTTATTTGGTTATTAACTAGTCTACCACTATTATTGCAATGACTTTGATTGCTGCTTAACAGCTAAGCCGTGGGCTATAATGTGTCTACAATAAACACCCCTACTTAAGGCGATACGGGACGGCAAACAAATGATGCACAATTTCTCTGATTCTACTGCATTTATATAACTGGCTGATTTATCTGATCACAGTTTTGGTTTTATTTATATGGCTTACGTGTATTTTGTCTCTTGGTGTTGTAATGAGATTTATACAGCCTGTGATAAGAGGCAGCCCTCAAAGGCTTAAAAATTAGCATATGAGCCTACCTATGTTTGGTTTAAATCTAGGAAGGTTGGTTAAAATTAAAAGTCCTATCTGAATAATGAAATTTTCATTTATCCTACAATGTCCCTTTAACAGTGGCTACCGTGGTTATCTGATCGTTCCCAAATAAGCGCAATTTTATTTGTGCAATCTGCAACTGAAGTTTCTTGGGCATCTGCTGTGATTGTTTTCTTTGTACATAGTGGATGTTTTTAATTGTTTGTAGTGTTCTGAGAGTGTTGCATTTCAGTCACTGTCAGAATATGTGTTGAATTTTAGGTTACTTGTGGTTGTTTGAAATTTGTGTCAGCAGCTAATGTTTTCTTTTGTGAAAAACAAGAACGATTGGTTTTCACTGTTTGTCTGTTATGTTTTTCTCTTTTGTGACTACGTGTGGAAGCGTGCTGTATGGACAGCATATTGAATTGTGAAGTGTATTTCATTTTGCTTGCTATTGAGAATTGTCTCTGCATGAGTAGAGTGCATGATTTGTCGTTTAGTTTCTTGTTATCTTGGGTTTGCGTGTCACATGAGATGTTTCACGCAAACATGGGGGAAGTATTGATGAGTATTGATGAATATCTTTATGTAATGGAGGTGATTATTTTTAGGAGGTGAACCTAAAACGTTTTGAATCTCCTCGTACAATGTTATTGTCTAACCACCAGCTGTGCCCTAAATTTCCTTGTCTTACCCCTATGCAGGATGCACTACGTTCCTAGGATTGTCTAGAACTTTCCTTCATTGGGAAACTGGCCACGGAAAAGCATCTACCTTGATGGCTACCCCGGTCGTAGCCTGTACACCCACACCCCACTCCTTTTTTTTCCCTCCCTGGTGGATTAGATCTTTTTATTGTCTTTCTGTGTTAATTTCAGATGCCTAAAATGTTTTATTTTTCTATTTGGTTCTTAACACTATATTTGTATTTGCAGGATGAGAGTATGCTGTCTTCAGAGATTGAAAGACACAAAGGCCTAGATTTGGAGTTCGGCGGTAGCCGTCAAAACCAGCGTTAGAGGCTCCTAACGCTGGTTTTGGCCGCCCGCTGGTATTTGGAGTCAGTAATTAAAGGGTCTAACGCTCACTTTTCAGCCGCGACTTTTCCATACCACAGATCCCCTTACGTCAATTGCGTATCCTATCTTTTCAATGGGATCTTTCTAACGCCGGTATTTAGAGTCGTTTCTGAAGTGAGCGTTAGAGCTCTAACGACAAAATTCTAGCCGCCTGAAAATAGCAGGAGTTAAGAGCTTTCTGGCTAACGCCGGTTCATAAAGCTCTTAACTACTGTACCCTAAAGTACACTAACACCCATAAACTACCTATGTACCCCTAAACCGAGCTCCCCCCACATCGCCGCCACTCGATTAAAATTTTTAACCCCTAATCTGCCGACCGCCACCTACGTTATACTTATGTACCCCTAATCTGCTGCCCCTAACCCCGCCGACCCCTATATTACATTTATTAACCCCTAACCTGCCCCCCACAACATCGCCGCCAGCTACTTAAAATAATTAACCCCTAATCTGCCGCTCCGTAAACCGCCGCAACCTACGTTATCCCTATGTACCCCTAATCTGCTGCCCTAACATCGCCGACCCCTATATTATATTTATTAACCCCTAATCTGCCGCTCCCAACATCGCCGCCACCTACCTACACTTATTAACTCCTAATCTGCCGAGCGGACCTGAGCGCTACTATAATAAAGTTATTAACCCCTAATCCGCCTCACTAACCCTATCATAAATAGTATTAACCCCTAATCTGCCCTCCCTAACATCGCCGACACCTAACTTCAATTATTAACCAGTAGAGAGAGAACAGCACTCCATGAGATAGAACAGAAGCTGGAATAACTTCCATGCATGTTCATTTTTATTGAATTCCTCAGGGTGCCAGTTCTTTTTGCACACTATGCCCCTTCACAGAGAAAAAATATCCTGAAGCATATCAGTCTGACCCTGCCCAAAGACAGTCCAGCGCCGAAATACCAGGCAATTCCTCTCTGAACAAGGGAAGCAACAACCCCAGACGATCGTTTCGGCCTTCTATGGGCCTCGTCAGTGAGGTGCAGTTGTATCTCTCTAAGGGCAAGTGTGCATGGAGTCCACGTCTGGTTTCCCCATTACTCTTAGGGTGACCCAAGAGAAATTTGCATAAAAATCAGTAGAGAGAGAACAGCACTCCATGAGATAGAACAGAAGCTGGAATAACTTCCATGCATGTTCATTTTTATTGAATTCCTCAGGGTGCCAGTTCTTTTTGCACACTATGCCCCTTCACAGAGAAAAAATATCCTGAAGCATATCAGTCTGACCCTGCCCAAAGACAGTCCAGCGCCGAAATACCAGGCAATTCCTCTCTGAACAAGGGAAGCAACAACCCCAGACGATCGTTTCGGCCTTCTATGGGCCTCGTCAGTGAGGTGCAGTTGTATCTCTCTAAGGGCAAGTGTGCATGGAGTCCACGTCTGGTTTCCCCATTACTCTTAGGGTGACCCAAGAGAAACTTGCATAAAAATCAGTAGAGAGAGAACAGCACTCCATGAGATAGAACAGAAGCTGGAATAACTTCCATGCATGTTCATTTTTATTGAATTCCTCAGGGTGCCAGTTCTTTTTGCACACTATGCCCCTTCACAGAGAAAAAATATCCTGAAGCATATCAGTCTGACCCTGCCAAAAGACAGTCCAGCGCCGAAATACCAGGCAATTCCTCTCTGAACAAGGGAAGCAACAACCCCAGACGATCGTTTCGGCCTTCTATGGGCCTCGTCAGTGAGGTGCAGTTGTATCTCTCTAAGGGCAAGTGTGCATGGAGTCCACGTCTGGTTTCCCCATTACTCTTAGGGTGACCCAAGAGAAATTTGCATAAAAATCAGTAGAGAGAGAACAGCACTCCATGAGATAGAACAGAAGCTGGAATAACTTCCATGCATGTTCATTTTTATTGAATTCCTCAGGGTGCCAGTTCTTTTTGCACACTATGCCCCTTCACAGAGAAAAAATATCCTGAAGCATATCAGTCTGACCCTGCCCAAAGACAGTCCAGCGCCGAAATACCAGGCAATTCCTCTCTGAACAAGGGAAGCAACAACCCCAGACGATCGTTTCGGCCTTCTATGGGCCTCGTCAGTGAGGTGCAGTTGTATCTCTCTAAGGGCAAGTGTGCATGGAGTCCACGTCTGGTTTCCCCATTACTCTTAGGGTGACCCAAGAGAAATTTGCATAAAAATCAGTAGAGAGAGAACAGCACTCCATGAGATAGAACAGAAGCTGGAATAACTTCCATGCATGTTCATTTTTATTGAATTCCTCAGGGTGCCAGTTCTTTTTGCACACTATGCCCCTTCACAGAGAAAAAATATATCCTGAAGCATATCAGTCTGACCCTGCCCAAAGACAGTCCAGCGCCGAAATACCAGGCAATTCCTCTCTGAACAAGGGAAGCAACAACCCCAGACGATCGTTTCGGCCTTCTATGGGCCTCGTCAGTGAGGTGCAGTTGTATCTCTCTAAGGGCAAGTGTGCATGGAGTCCACGTCTGGTTTCCCCATTACTCTTAGGGTGACCCAAGAGAAATTTGCATAAAAATCAGTAGAGAGAGAACAGCACTCCATGAGATAGAACAGAAGCTGGAATAACTTCCATGCATGTTCATTTTTATTGAATTCCTCAGGGTGCCAGTTCTTTTTGCACACTATGCCCCTTCACAGAGAAAAAATATCCTGAAGCATATCAGTCTGACCCTGCCCAAAGACAGTCCAGCGCCGAAATACCAGGCAATTCCTCTCTGAACAAGGGAAGCAACAACCCCAGACGATCGTTTCGGCCTTCTATGGGCCTCGTCAGTGAGGTGCAGTTGTATCTCTCTAAGGGCAAGTGTGCATGGAGTCCACGTCTGGTTTCCCCATTACTCTTAGGGTGACCCAAGAGAAATTTGCATAAAAATCAGTAGAGAGAGAACAGCACTCCATGAGATAGAACAGAAGCTGGAATAACTTCCATGCATGTTCATTTTTATTGAATTCCTAAGGGTGCCAGTTCTTTTTGCACACTATGCCCCTTCACAGAGAAAAAATATCCTGAAGCATATCAGTCTGACCCTGCCCAAAGACAGTCCAGCGCCGAAATACCAGGCAATTCCTCTCTGAACAAGGGAAGCAACAACCCCAGACGATCGTTTCGGCCTTCTATGGGCCTCGTCAGTGAGGTGCAGTTGTATCTCTCTAAGGGCAAGTGTGCATGGAGTCCACGTCTGGTTTCCCCATTACTCTTAGGGTGACCCAAGAGAAATTTGCATAAAAATCAGTAGAGAGAGAACAGCACTCCATGAGATAGAACAGAAGCTGGAATAACTTCCATGCATGTTCATTTTTATTGAATTCCTCAGGGTGCCAGTTCTTTTTGCACACTATGCCCCTTCACAGAGAAAAAATATCCTGAAGCATATCAGTCTGACCCTGCCCAAAGACAGTCCAGCGCCAAAATACCAGGCAATTCCTCTCTGAACAAGGGAAGCAACAACCCCAGACGATCGTTTCGGCCTTCTATGGGCCTCGTCAGTGAGGTGCAGTTGTATCTCTCTAAGGGCAAGTGTGCATGGAGTCCACGTCTGGTTTCCCCATTACTCTTAGGGTGACCCAAGAGAAATTTGCATAAAAATCAGTAGAGAGAGAACAGCACTCCATGAGATAGAACAGAAGCTGGAATAACTTCCATGCATGTTCATTTTTATTGAATTCCTCAGGGTGCCAGTTCTTTTTGCACACTATGCCCCTTCACAGAGAAAAAATATCCTGAAGCATATCAGTCTGACCCTGCCCAAAGACAGTCCAGCGCCAAAATACCAGGCAATTCCTCTCTGAACAAGGGAAGCAACAACCCCAGACGATCGTTTCGGCCTTCTATGGGCCTCGTTAGTGAGGTGCAGTTGTATCTCTCTAAGGGCAAGTGTGCATGGAGTCCACGTCTGGTTTCCCCATTACTCTTAGGGTGACCCAAGAGAAATTTGCATAAAAATCAGTAGAGAGAGAACAGCACTCCATGAGATAGAACAGAAGCTGGAATAACTTCCATGCATGTTCATTTTTATTGAATTCCTCAGGGTGCCAGTTCTTTTTGCACACTATGCCCCTTCACAGAGAAAAAATATCCTGAAGCATATCAGTCTGACCCTGCCCAAAGACAGTCCAGCGCCGAAATACCAGGCAATTCCTCTCTGAACAAGGGAAGCAACAACCCCAGACGATCGTTTCGGCCTTCTATGGGCCTCGTCAGTGAGGTGCAGTTGTATCTCTCTAAGGGCAAGTGTGCATGGAGTCCACGTCTGGTTTCCCCATTACTCTTAGGGTAACCCAAGAGAAATTTGCATAAAAATCAGTAGAGAGAGAACAGCACTCCATGAGATAGAACAGAAGCTGGAATAACTTCCATGCATGTTCATTTTTATTGAATTCCTCAGGGTGCCAGTTCTTTTTGCACACTATGCCCCTTCACAGAGAAAAAATATCCTGAAGCATATCAGTCTGACCCTGCCCAAAGACAGTCCAGCGCCGAAATACCAGGCAATTCCTCTCTGAACAAGGGAAGCAACAACCCCAGACGATCGTTTCGGCCTTCTATGGGCCTCGTCAGTGAGGTGCAGTTGTATCCATGCACACTTGCCCTTAGAGAGATACAACTGCACCTCACTGACGAGGCCCATAGGAGGCCGAAACGATCGTCTGGGGTTGTTGCTTCCCTTGTTCAGAGAAGAATTGCCTGGTATTTCGGCGCTGGACTGTCATTGGGCAGGGTCAGACTGATATGCTTCAGGATATTTTTTCTCTGTGAAGGGGCGTAGTGTGCAAAAAGAACTGGCACCCTGAGGAATTCAATAAAAATGAACATGCATGGAAGTTATTCCAGCTTCTGTTCTATCTCATGGAGTGCTGTTCTCTCTCTTTGACTTTTTATGCAAATTATTCTTGGGTCACCCTAAGAGTAATGGGGAAACCAGACGTGGACTCCATGCACACTTGCCCTTAGAGAGATACAACTGCACCTCACTGACGAGGCCCATAGGAGGCCGAAACGATCGTCTGGGGTTGTTGCTTCCCTTGTTCAGAGAAGAATTGCCTGGTATTTCGGCGCTGGACTGTCATTGGGCAGGGTCAGACTGATATGCTTCAGGATATTTTTTCTCTGTGAAGGGGCGTAGTGTGCAAAAAGAACTGGCACCCTGAGGAATTCAATAAAAATGAACATGCATGGAAGTTATTCCAGCTTCTGTTCTATCTCATGGAGTGCTGTTCTCTCTCTTTGACTTTTTATGCAAATTATTCTTGGGTCACCCTAAGAGTAATGGGGAAACCAGACGTGGACTCCATGCACACTTGCCCTTAGAGAGATACAACTGCACCTCACTGACGAGGCCCATAGGAGGCCGAAACGATCGTCTGGGGTTGTTGCTTCCCTTGTTCAGAGAAGAATTGCCTGGTATTTCGGCGCTGGACTGTCATTGGGCAGGGTCAGACTGATATGCTTCAGGATATTTTTTCTCTGTGAAGGGGCGTAGTGTGCAAAAAGAACTGGCACCCTGAGGAATTCAATAAAAATGAACATGCATGGAAGTTATTCCAGCTTCTGTTCTATCTCATGGAGTGCTGTTCTCTCTCTTTGACTTTTTATGCAAATTATTCTTGGGTCACCCTAAGAGTAATGGGGAAACCAGACGTGGACTCCATGCACACTTGCCCTTAGAGAGATACAACTGCACCTCACTGACGAGGCCCATAGGAGGCCGAAACGATCGTCTGGGGTTGTTGCTTCCCTTGTTCAGAGAAGAATTGCCTGGTATTTCGGCGCTGGACTGTCATTGGGCAGGGTCAGACTGATATGCTTCAGGATATTTTTTCTCTGTGAAGGGGCGTAGTGTGCAAAAAGAACTGGCACCCTGAGGAATTCAATAAAAATGAACATGCATGGAAGTTATTCCAGCTTCTGTTCTATCTCATGGAGTGCTGTTCTCTCTCTTTGACTTTTTATGCAAATTATTCTTGGGTCACCCTAAGAGTAATATGGAAACCAGACGTGGACTCCATGCACACTTGCCCTTAGAGAGATACAACTGCACCTCACTGACGAGGCCCATAGGAGGCCGAAACGATCGTCTGGGTTTGTTGCTTCCCTTGTTCAGAGAAGAATTGCCTGGTATTTCGGCGCTGGACTGTCATTGGGCAGGGTCAGACTGATATGCTTCAGGATATTTTTTCTCTGTGAAGGGGCGTAGTGTGCAAAAAGAACTGGCACCCTGAGGAATTCAATAAAAATGAACATGCATGGAAGTTATTCCAGCTTCTGTTCTATCTCATGGAGTGCTGTTCTCTCTCTTTGACTTTTTATGCAAATTATTCTTGGGTCACCCTAAGAGTAATGGGGAAACCAGACGTGGACTCCATGCACACTTGCCCTTAGAGAGATACAACTGCACCTCACTGACGAGGCCCATAGGAGGCCGAAACGATCGTCTGGGGTTGTTGCTTCCCTTGTTCAGAGAAGAATTGCCTGGTATTTCGGCGCTGGACTGTCATTGGGCAGGGTCAGACTGATATGCTTCAGGATATTTTTTCTCTGTGAAGGGGCGTAGTGTGCAAAAAGAACTGGCACCCTGAGGAATTCAATAAAAATGAACATGCATGGAAGTTATTCCAGCTTCTGTTCTATCTCATGGAGTGCTGTTCTCTCTCTTTGACTTTTTATGCAAATTATTCTTGGGTCACCCTAAGAGTAATGGGGAAACCAGACGTGGACTCCATGCACACTTGCCCTTAGAGAGATACAACTGCACCTCACTGACGAGGCCCATAGGAGGCCGAAACGATCGTCTGGGGTTGTTGCTTCCCTTGTTCAGAGAAGAATTGCCTGGTATTTCGGCGCTGGACTGTCATTGGGCAGGGTCAGACTGATATGCTTCAGGATATTTTTTCTCTGTGAAGGGGCGTAGTGTGCAAAAAGAACTGGCACCCTGAGGAATTCAATAAAAATGAACATGCATGGAAGTTATTCCAGCTTCTGTTCTATCTCATGGAGTGCTGTTCTCTCTCTTTGACTTTTTATGCAAATTATTCTTGGGTCACCCTAAGAGTAATGGGGAAACCAGACGTGGACTCCATGCACACTTGCCCTTAGAGAGATACAACTGCACCTCACTGACGAGGCCCATAGGAGGCCGAAACGATCGTCTGGGGTTGTTGCTTCCCTTGTTCAGAGAAGAATTGCCTGGTATTTCGGCGCTGGACTGTCATTGGGCAGGGTCAGACTGATATGCTTCAGGATATTTTTTCTCTGTGAAGGGGCGTAGTGTGCAAAAAGAACTGGCACCCTGAGGAATTCAATAAAAATGAACATGCATGGAAGTTATTCCAGCTTCTGTTCTATCTCATGGAGTGCTGTTCTCTCTCTTTGACTTTTTATGCAAATTATTCTTGGGTCACCCTAAGAGTAATGGGGAAACCAGACGTGGACTCCATGCACACTTGCCCTTAGAGAGATACAACTGCACCTCACTGACGAGGCCCATAGGAGGCCGAAACGATCGTCTGGGGTTGTTGCTTCCCTTGTTCAGAGAAGAATTGCCTGGTATTTCGGCGCTGGACTGTCATTGGGCAGGGTCAGACTGATATGCTTCAGGATATTTTTTCTCTGTGAAGGGGCGTAGTGTGCAAAAAGAACTGGCACCCTGAGGAATTCAATAAAAATGAACATGCATGGAAGTTATTCCAGCTTCTGTTCTATCTCATGGAGTGCTGTTCTCTCTCTTTGACTTTTTATTCAATTATTAACCCCTAATCTTCCGATCGGAGCTCACCGCTATTCTAATAAATGTATTAACCCCTAACGCTAAGTCTAACCCTAACCCTAACACCCCCATAAGTTAAATATAATTTACATCTAACTAAATAAATTAACTCTTATTAAATAAATTATTCCTATTTAAAGCTAAATACTTACCTGTAAAATAAATCCTAATATAGCTACAATATAAATTATAATTACATTGTAGCTATTTTAGGATTAATATTTATTTTACAGGCAACTTTGTAATTATTTTAACCAGGTACAATAGCTATTAAATAGTTAAGAAATATTTAATAGTTACCTAGTTAAAATAATAACAAATTTACCTGTAAAATAAATCCTAACCTAAGATATAATTAAACCTAACACTACACTATCAATAAAAAAATTAAATAAACTACCTACAATTACCTACAATTAACCTAACACTACACTATCAATAAATTAATTAAACACAATTGCTACAAATAAATACAATTAAATAAACTATCTAAAGTACCAAAAATAAAAAAGAACTAAGTTACAAAAAATAAAAAAATATTTACAAACATAAGAAAAATATTACAACAATTTTAAACTAATTACACCTACTCTAAGCCCCCTAATAAAATAACAAAGCCCCCCAAAATAAAAAATTCCCTACCCTATTCTAAATTAAAAAAGTTACAAGCTCTTTTACCTTACCAGCCCTGAACAGGGCCCTTTGCGGGGCATGCCCCAAGAAGTTCAGCTCTTTTGCCTGTAAAAAAAGAAATACAACCCCCCCCCCAACATTACAACCCACCACCCACATACCCCTAATCTAACCCAAACCCCCCTTAAATAAACCTAACACTAAGCCCCTGAAGATCTTCCTACCTTGTCTTCACCATCCAGGTATCACCGATCCGTCCTGGCTCCAACATCTTCATCCAACCCAAGCGGGGGTTGGCGATCCATAATCCGGTGCTGAAGAGGTCCAGAAGAGGCTCCAAAGTCTTCCTCCTATCCGGCAAGAAGAGGACATCCGGACCGGCAAACATCTTCTCCAAGCGGCATCTTCGATCTTCTTCCATCCGGAGCGAAGCGGCAGGATCCTGAAGACCTCCAGCGCGGAACATCCATCCGGACCGACGACTGAACGACGAATGACTGTTCCTTTAAGGGACGTCATCCAAGATGGCGTCCCTCGAATTCCGATTGGCTGATAGGATTCTATCAGCCAATCGGAATTAAGGTAGGAATTTTCTGATTGGCTGATGGAATCAGCCAATCAGAATCTAGTTCAATCCGATTAGCCGATCCCATCAGCCAATCAGATTGAGCTCGCATTCTATTGGCTGATCGGAACAGCCAATAGAATGCGAGCTCTATCTGATTGGCTGATTGGATCAGCCAATCGGATTGAACTTGATTCTGATTGGCTGATTCCATCAGCCAATCAGAAAATTCCTACCTTAATTCCGATTGGCTGATAGAATCCTATCAGCCAATCGGAATTCGAGGGACGCCATCTTGGATGACGTCCCTTAAAGGAACAGTCATTCGTCGTTCAGTCGTCGGTCCGGATGGATGTTCCGCGCTGGAGGTCTTCAGGATCCTGCCGCTTCGCTCCGGATGGAAGAAGATCGAAGATGCCGCTTGGAGAAGATGTTTGCCGGTCCGGATGTCCTCTTCTTGCCGGATAGGAGGAAGACTTTGGAGCCTCTTCTGGACCTCTTCAGCACCGGATTATGGATCGCCAACCCCCGCTTGGGTTGGATGAAGATGTTGGAGCCAGGACGGATCGGTGATACCTGGATGGTGAAGACAAGGTAGGAAGATCTTCAGGGGCTTAGTGTTAGGTTTATTTAAGGGGGGTTTGGGTTAGATTAGGGGTATGTGGGTGGTGGGTTGTAATGTTGGGGGGGGGGGTATTGTATTTATTCTTTTACAGGCAAAAGAGCTGAACTTCTTGGGGCATGCCCCGCAAAGGGCCCTGTTCAGGGCTGGTAAGGTAAAAGAGCTTGTAACTTTTTTAATTTAGAATAGGGTAGGGAATTTTTTATTTTGGGGGGCTTTGTTATTTTATTAGGGGGCTTAGAGTAGGTGTAATTAGTTTAAAATTGTTGTAATATTTTTCTTATGTTTGTAAATATTTTTTTATTTTTTGTAACTTAGTTCTTTTTTATTTTTGGTACTTTAGATAGTTTATTTAATTGTATTTATTTGTAGCAATTGTGTTTAATTAATTTATTGATAGTGTAGTGTTAGGTTAATTGTAGGTAATTGTAGGTAGTTTATTTAATTTTTTTATTGATAGTGTAGTGTTAGGTTTAATTATATCTTAGGTTAGGATTTATTTTACAGGTAAATTTGTTATTATTTTAACTAGGTAACTATTAAATATTTCTTAACTATTTAATAGCTATTGTACCTGGTTAAAATAATTACAAAGTTGCCTGTAAAATAAATATTAATCCTAAAATAGCTACAATGTAATTATAATTTATATTGTAGCTATATTAGGATTTATTTTACAGGTAAGTATTTAGCTTTAAATAGGAATAATTTATTTAATAAGAGTTAATTTATTTAGTTAGATGTAAATTATATTTAACTTATGGGGGTGTTAGGGTTAGGGTTAGACTTAGCGTTAGGGGTTAATACATTTATTAGAATAGCGGTGAGCTCCGATCGGAAGATTAGGGGTTAATAATTGAAGTTAGGTGTCGGCGATGTTAGGGAGGGCAGATTAGGGGTTAATACTATTTATGAGAGGGTTAGTGAGGCGGATTAGGGGTTAATAACTTTATTATAGTAGCGCTCAGGTCCGCTCGGCAGATTAGGAGTTAATAAGTGTAGGTAGGTGGCGGCGATGTTGGGAGCGGCAGATTAGGGGTTAATAAATATAATATAGGGGTCGGCGATGTTAGGGCAGCAGATTAGGGGTACATAGGGATAACGTAGGTTGCGGCGGTTTACGGAGCGGCAGATTAGGGGTTAAAAAAAATATGCAGGGGTCAGCGATAGCGGGAGCGGCAGATTAGGGGTTAATAAGTGTAAGGTTAGGGGTGTTTAGACTCGGGGTACATGTTAGAGTGTTAGGTGCAGACGTAGGAAGTGTTTCCCCATAGGAAACAATGGGGCTGCGTTAGGAGCTGAACGCTGCTTTTTTTCAGGTGTTTGGTTTTTTTTCAGCTCAAACAGCCCCATTGTTTCCTATGGGAGAATCGTGCACGAGCACGTTTTTGAGGCCGGCCGCGTCCGTAAGCAACTCTGGTATCGAGAGTTGCATTTGCGGTAAAAATGCTCTACGCTCCTTTTTTGGAGCCTAACGCAGCATTTGTTTGAACTCTCGATACCAGAGTTAAATTTATGGTGCGGCCAGAAAAAAGCCCGCGGAGCGTTAACAGCCCTTTTACCGCCGAACTCCAAATCTAGGCCTAACTGAATTATTTTTGAGTTTCCATATTTAGGTAAAATCTGTACAGGCAAAATTCCATAAGTGCACTCTTCAAAAGATTAAAGATTGAAAGCAAGTAAACCTTTAAAGAAAGAAAAGATGAAGATGAAAGACCTTTTGTCAAGCTTGTTTTAACCACCATACTGCAGTAAAAGGTGCTGAACTATCTTTGGATCCATTCTTTGCTTTGCATGCTGGTACCAGCCCCAGAACTGGACTCTGGGTAATCCATGACTGTTTCCTCTGATGTGTGTCTTCAGGACATAAAGACTATCCTTCTCTGGACTGTGCCTTACCGCTCGATATGGAGGACCTGTTATGCTGTTACAGGGTCAACCAATTAAATTAGGGGAGTATTGTTTTAACTCCATTCCTTATATTGCTTGTTTTGTATTCTCTTGTATTTGTTTTATTTTTATTGATCATATTTGGTCTAAGAAATCATATGCTTCATTGGTATTAGTGCACATTGTAGTTTATGTGCTTAACATAGTAACTTTTTAGATAAATGTAACTGTGAACTTCGCAGTATTGTACTCTATTGAATGGCCCACTGAGTATAGAAAATAGGTTTAAGGAAAATGCTGCAATATATCATAATATTTTAGACCCTTCACCCTTTAGAACATAAGGAGGACACGTCTAAGCTAGGAGTTTATATTAAATATACAGAGAAATGTTTGTTCAGGGAATAGCATAATTATAGTTTATGAAAGCAAATGTATTTTTCCCTTTTGTTAATTAGTATGGTATCTGCAAAGTGAATTTGTTCATTCCTGATGTTTGTCAAAGAGAGTAATTCTTACCATAAAGATGTGTTTACCTTTAAAAGAGCTTGTAGTTTTAAATGATGTTCTGTTTGTATGCTTTCCTCATACAGGAGTGTGAGAGATGTGTATACGTTACCGCTACTGGCCAGACTCTGTGTATACGTTAACTCTACTGGCCAGACTCTGTGTATACGTTACCACTAATGGCCAGACTCGGTGTATACGTTACCGCTACTGGCCAGACTCGGTGTATACGTTACCGCTACTGGCCAGACTCTGTGTATACGTTACCGCTACTGGCCAGACTCTGTGTATACGTTACCACTACTGGCCAGACTCTGTGTATATATTACCACTACTGGCCAGACTCTGTGTATACGTTACCACTACTGGCCAGACTCTGTGTATACGGTACCACTACTGGCCAGACTCTGTGTATACGTTACCACTACTGGTCAGACTCTGTGTATACCTTACCGCTACTGGCCAGACTCTGTGTATACGTTACCACTACTGGCCAGACTCTGTGTATACGTTACCACTACTGGCCAGTCTCTGTGTATACATTACCACTATGGCCAGACTCTGTGTATATATTACCACTACTGGCCAGACTCTGTGTATACATTACCACTACTGGCCAGACTCTGTGTATACATTACCACTACTGGCCAGGCTCTGTGTATACGTTACCACTACTGGCCAGACTCTGTGTATACGTTACCACTACTGGCCAGACTCTGTGTATACGTTACCGCTACTGGCCAGACTCTGTGTATACATTACCACTACTGGCCAGACTCTGTGTATACATTACCACTACTGGCCAGACTCTGTGTATACGTTATCACTACTGGCCAGACTCTGTGTATACGTTACCACTACTGGCCAGACTCTGTGTATATGTTACCACTACTGGCCAGACTCTGTGTATACGTTACCGCTACTGGCCAGACTCTTTGTATACGTTACCACTACTGGCCAGACTCTGTGTATACGTTTCCACTACTGGCCAGACTCTGTGTATACGTTACCACTACTGGCCAGACTCTGGGGGGTAGTTATCAACGTGTCAAATTTCCTGCCTTCGCCGGCCAAATACGCCCGCCTAAGCTCGCCTACCATCGGCGCCGCGGACCTGAAAAAATTCGTCTAAGTTATCAATAAATCTGTTAAAAAGCCGCGCACCAAGTACGGGGCGATGAGCAGCGGACTGTGAGAGTTATCACTCATCCGATCTCGCTGCTCTTCGGCTTTTTGACAGCTTTATTGCTAGCCTGTCACTAAGCACCCACACTAAACTACACTGTTCTACCCCTATACCGGCACCCCCGGAGCCCCCCGCAACTCAATAAAGTTACTAACCCCTAAACTGCCGCTCCTAGACCCCGCCGCAACTCTTATAAATGTATTAACCCCTAAACCGCCGCTCACGGACACCGCCGCAACCTATATTATACCTAGTAACCCCTATCCTGCCACCCCTATACCGTCGCCCTCTATAATAAAGTTATTAACCCCTATCCTGCTGATCCCTCACCTCGCCGCAACTAAATAAATAGTTTAACCCCTAAACCGCCGCTCCAGGACCCCGCCGCAACCTATATTAAACTTATTAACCCCTATCCTGCCCCCCACTACACCGCCGCCACTGTAATAAAATTATTAACCCCTAAACCTAAGTCTAACACTAACCCTAACACCCCCTAAATAAATATTATTTAAATAAATCTAAATAATATTTCTATTATGAACTAAATTAATCCTATTTAAAACTAAATACTTACCTATAAAATAAACCCTAATATAGCTACAATATAAATAATAATTATATTGTAGCTATTTTAGGATTTATTTTTATTTTAAAGGCAAATTTCAATTTATTTTAACTAGGTACAATAGCTATTAAATAGTTATTAACTATTTAATAGCTTACCTAGCTAAAATAAAGAGAAATTAACCTGTAAAATAAAAACTAACCTAAGTTACAATTACACCTAACACTACACTATACTTTAATATATTATTCCTATTTAAAACTAAATACTTACCTGTAAAATAAACCCTAAGATAGCTACAATGTAATTAATAATTACATTGTAGCTATCTTAGGATTTATATTTATTTTACAGGTAACTTTGTATTTATTTTAGCTAGTTAGAATAGTTATTAAATAGTTATTAACTATTTAATAACTACCTAGCTAAAAGAAATACAAAATTACCTGTAAAATAAATCCTAACCTAAGTTACAATTAAACCTAACACTACACTATCATTAAATTAATTAAATAAATTAACTACAAATAACTACAATTAAATACAATTAAATAAACTAACTAAAGTACAAAAAATAAAAAAGCTAAGTTACAAAAAATAAAAAAAATAAGTTACAAATATTTAAAAAATATTACATCAATTTTAAGCTTCTTACACCTAATCTAAGCCCCCTAATAAAATAACAAAGCCCCCAAAAATAAAAAAATGCCCTACCCTATTCTAAATTAAAAAAGTTCAAAGCTCTTTTACCTTACCAGCCCTTAAAAGGGCCTTTTGTGGGGCATGCCCCAAAGAATTCAGCTCTTTTGCCTGTAAAAGAAAAATACAACCCCCCCCAACATTAAAACCCACCACCCACATACCCCTAATCTAACCCAAACCCCCCTTAAAAAAACCTAACACTACCCCCCTGAAGATCATCCTACCTTGAGTTGTCTTCACTCAGCCGAGCAGTGATGGAACTGAAGAGGAGATCCGGAGCGGCAGAAGTTATCCTCCAAGGGGCGCTGAAGAAATCTTCCATCCGATGAAGTGATCCTCCAAGCGGCGCTGAAGAAGTCTTCCATCCGATGAAGTGATCCTCCAAGCGGCGCTGAAGAAGTCTTCGATCCGGGCGATGTCATCTTCCAAGCGGGGTCTTCAATCTTCTTCTTCAGGATCCATCTTGCAGAACTCCGACGCGGAACATCCTGCTGGCCCGACGGACTACCGACGAATGAAGGCTCCTTTAAGGGACGTCATCCAAGATGGCGTCCCTTCAATTCCGATTGGCTGATTTGATTCTATCAGCCAATCGGAATTAAGGTAGGAAAAATCTGATTGGCTGATTGAATCAGCCAATCAGATTGAAGTTCAATCCGATTGGCTGATCCAATCATCCAATCAGATTGAGCTCGCATTCTTTTGGCTGTTCCGATCAGCCAATAGAATGCGAGCTCAATCTGATTGGCTGATTCAATCAGCCAATTAGATTTTTCCTACCTTAATTCCGATTGGCTGATAGAATCCTATCAGCCAATCGGAAATTGATGGGACGCCATCTTGGATGACGTCCCTTAAAGGAGCCTTCATTCGTCGGTAGTCCGTCGGGCCAGCAGGATGTTCCGCGTCGGAGGTCTGCAAGATGGATCCTGAAGAAGATTGAAGACCCCGCTTGGAAGATGACATCGCCCGGATCGAAGACTTCTTCAGCGCCGCTTGGAGGATCACTTCATCGGATGGAAGATTTCTTCAGCGCCGCTTGGAGGATCACTTCATCGGATGGAAGATTTCTTCAGCGCCCCTTGGAAGATAACTTCTGCCGCTCCGGATCTCCTCTTCAGTTCCATCGCTGCTCGGCTGAGTGAAGACAACTCAAGGTAGGATGATCTTCAGGGGGGTAGTGTTAGGTTTTTTTAAGGGGGGTTTGGGTTAGATTAGGGGTATGTGGGTGGTGGGTTTTAATGTTGGGGGGGGTTGTATTTTTCTTTTACAGGCAAAAGAGCTGATTTCTTTGGGGCATGCCCCACAAAAGGCCCTTTTAAGGGCTGGTAAGGTAAAAGAGCTTTGAACTTTTTTAATTTAGAATAGGGTAGGGCATTTTTTATTTTGGGGGGCTTTGTTATTTTATTAGGGGGCTTAGATTAGGTGTAAGTAGCTTAAAATTGTTGTAATATTTTTTATATGTTTGTAACTTATTTTTTTTATTTTTTGTAACTTAGCTTTTTTTATTTTTTGTACTTTAGTTAGTTTATTTAATTGTATTTAATTGTAGTTATTTGTAGTTAATTTATTTAATTAATGTAATGATAGTGTAGTGTTAGGTTTAATTGTAACTCAGGTTAGGATTTATTTTACAGGTAATTTTGTATTTCTTTTAGCTAGGTAGTTATTAAATAGTTAATAACTATTTAATAACTATTCTAACTAGCTAAAATAAATACAAAGTTACCTGTAAAATAAATATAAATCCTAAAATAGCTACAATGTAATTATTAATTACATTGTAGCTATCTTACACCTAGATTTAGAGTTTTGCGGCCAAAGGGGTGCGTTAGCTACGCGTGCTTTTTTCTGGCCGCACCTTTTAAATACCGCTGGTATTTAGAGTTTACAGAATGGCTGGGTTTTCAGTGCGTTAGGCTCCAAAAAGGGAGCGTAGAGCATAATTTAACGCCACTGCAACTCTCGATACCAGCGGTGCTTACGGACGCGGCCAGCTTCAAAAACGTGCTCGTGCACGATTCCCCCATAGAAAACAATGGGGCAGTTTGAGCTGAAAAAAAAACTAACACCTGCAAAAAAGCCGCGTTCAGCTCCTAAGGCAGCCCCATTGTTTCCTATGGGGAAACACTTCCTACGTCTGCACCTAACACCCTAACATGTACCCCGAGTCTAAACACCCCTAACCTTATTAACACTTATTAACCCCTAATCTGCCGCCCCCGCTATCGCTGACCCCTGCATATTATTTTTAACCCCTAATCTGCCACTCCGTACACCCCGCCACCTACGTTATCCCTATGTACCCCTAATCTGCTGCCCTAACATCGCCGACCCCTATATTATATTTATTAACCCCTAATCTGCCGCCCCCAACGTCGCCTTCACCTAACTACACTTATTAACCCCTAATCTGCCGACCGGACCTGAGCGCTACTATAATAAATGTATTAACCCCTAATCCGCCTCACTCCCGCCTCAATAACCCTATAAGAAATAGTATTAACCCCTAATCTGCCCTCCCTAACATTGCCGACACCTAACTTCAAGTATTAACCCCTAATCTGCCGATCGAAGCTCACCGCTACTCTAATAAATTTTTTAACCCCTAAAGCTAATTCTAACCCTAACCCTAACACCCCCCTAAGTTAAATATAATTTTATTCTAACAAAATAAATTAACTCTTATTAAATAAATTATTCCTATTTAAAGCTAAATACTTACCTATAAAATAAACCCTAATATAGCTACAATATAACGAATAATTACATTGTAGCTATTTTAGGATTAATATTTATTTTACAGGCAACTTTGTAATTATATTAACCAGGTACAATAGCTATTAAATAGTTAATAACTATTTAATAGTTACCTAGTTAAAATAATTACAAAATTACATGTAAAATAAATCCTAACCTAAGTTACAATTAACCCTAACACTACACTATCAATAAATTAATTAAATAAATTACCTACAATTACCTACAATTAAACCTAACACTACACTATCAATAAATTAATTAAATACAATTCCTACAAATAAATACAATTAAATAAACTAAAGTACAAAAAATAAAAAAGAACTAAGTTACAAAAAATAAAAAAATATTTACAAACATTAGAAAAAAATTACAACAATTTTAAACTAATTACACCTACTCTAAGCCCCCTAATAAAATAACAAAGACCCCCAAAATAAAAAAATGCCCTACCCTATTCTAAATTACAAAAGTTCAAAGCTCTTTTAC
The DNA here is from genome assembly GCF_027579735.1 of Bombina bombina. Taxonomy (NCBI): domain Eukaryota; kingdom Metazoa; phylum Chordata; class Amphibia; order Anura; family Bombinatoridae; genus Bombina; species Bombina bombina. Next base: position 107,325 of record NW_026510919.1, read on the forward strand.
CTTACCAGCCCTTAAAAGGGCCCTTTGCGGGGCATGCCCCAAAGAATTCAGCTCTTTTGCCTGTAAAAAAAAAACATACAATACCTCCCCCAACATTACAACCCACCACCCACATACCCCTAATCTAACCCAAAACCCCCTTAAATAAACCTAACACTAAGCCCCTAAAGATCTTCCTACCTTGTCTTCACCTCGCAGGGTTCACCGATCGGTCCAGAAGAGGGTCCGAAGTCTTGATCCAAGCCCAAGCGGGGGGCTGAAGAGTGACGTCCATCCTCGGGCTGAATTCTGGATCCAATCGGCGGCTGAAGAAATCCATCATCGGGATGAAGTCGGAAGTCCATCATCGGGATGAAGTCTTCTATCAAGCCGCATCTTCAATCTTCTTTCTCCTACATTGGTGTATCCGGTCCACGGCTTCATCCTTACTTGTGGGATATTCTCTTCCCCTACAGGAAGTGGCAAAGAGAGCACACAGCAGAGCTGTCTATATAGCTCCCCTCAGGCTCCGCCCCCCCAGTCATTCTCTTTGCCGCTCTGAACAAGTAGCATCTCCACGGGGGTGGTAAAGAGTATGTGGTGTTAGTTGTAGTTTTTTATTTCTTCTATCAAGAGTTTGTTATTTTAAAATAGTGCCGGCTTGTACTATTTACTCTGCAGCAGAAAGTGATGAAGATTTCTGCTAAGAGGAATATGATTTTAGCACCAGTAACTAAAATCCTTTGCTGTTCCCACGCAGGACTGTTGAAATCAGAGAACATCAGTTGGGGGGAACAGTTTGCAGGCTTAACTGCTTCAGGTATGATCAGGCATTTTTCTAACAAGACCATGTAATGCTAGAAGACTGTCAGAAATTCCCTCTGGGATTTGTAAGCCATTTTTTTCTAATAGACTCTGTATAAAATGATGGCTTATATTTAGGGCTCTATGCTGGTTGACACTATTGTGGGCTTTAAAATCGATTGCTTTTTAGCATGTTTTTCACTATAAATAAGGTGTTTTTTCAGACTTTAAAACACTTTTGGGGTTTAATTTCGGCCTGGCACTTATTTGGACACCTAAATCTAGTCAGAAAGGCCCCTCCACTCTAGAATGAAGAGGGAGGAGGCCTAATTTTTAGGTCTCAATTGTGCAGTTGTTTTTGCCTAGGCAATCCATGCAGCTTCATGTGGGGAGTCAAGAGGCATCATAAAAGACTCCAGGGAGGCTTATTTCCTGCTAAAATAATCCCTAATGAAGGTAAAAGGCTACAGTAAAAGCTGTAGCTAGTACTGTAGTGTGTTAACTGGTTAATAACTGTTATTCGCTTCGGTTTGGGCATTAAGGGGTTAATTGATCTGAAAATTTGTGTGCAATCTTTTCAAAGCATTAAGACTCTGTGGTGAAAATTTCATTAAAATCGGATGTTTATTTCATGGTTTTTTTGATGTTTCAGTAAAAAAAGTGTGCATTAAGGGGTTAATTGATCTGAAAATTTGTGTGCAATCTTTTCAAAGCATTAAGACTCTGTGGTGAAAATTTCATTAAAATCGGATGTTTATTTCATGGGTTTTTAATATTTCAGTAAAAAAGTGTGCTTTTTTATTATTTAAAGAGACAGTAACGTTTTTGTCAAAAATAATTTTTATTGCATTGTAGTTCTGTTTAAGTCTGTTAAACATGTCTGAGTCTTCAGATAGCCTATGTTCTGTATGTCCAAAGGCCAAGGTGGTTCCCCCATTAAATTTATGTGTGAAGTGTGCCATAGCGTCCAAACAGCTTAAGGACAGTACAATCACACTTAAAAATATAGCCCAAGATGATTCTTTAGCTGAAGGTAGTGAAAATAGCTTGCTTTCCTCTCCTTCTGTGTCAACACCAGCTATGCCCGCGCAGGCGATGCCCAGTACATCTAGCGCACCAATTGCGATTACTATGCAACAGTTAGCAGCAGTAATGGATAATTCTATTGCAGCATTTTTATCCAAACTGCCAGCTTTCCTAGGAAGTCAGTTTTAAATACAGAAAATGAGCAAGTAGACGCAGAGGATAATTTATCTGTAGTGCCCTCACATCAATCTGACTTGGCGGTGAGGGAGGGCCTGTCTGAGGGAGAAATTTCTGACACAGGAAAAGTTTCTCAGCAGGCAGAGCCTAATACCATAGCATTTAAATTTAAGCTAGAACGCCTCCGCGCTCTACTTAAGGAGGTCCTGGCTACTCTTCATGATTGTGACCCTTTGGTGGTCCCAGAAAAATTGTGTAAAATGGATAAATTCTTAGAGTTCCCAGTACACACTGATGCGTTTCCGATACCTAAGAGGGTGGCGGATATAGTGAATAAGGAGTGGGAGAAACCAGGTGTACCTTTTGTTCCCTCTCCTATATTTAAGAAAATGTTCCCCATTGTTGACCCCAGAAGGGACGCGTGGCAGACGGTCCCTAAGGTAGAGGGGGCAGTTTTCAAAGTAAAGGTTTATTTAAGAAAATTTTTGTTCAACAAGGTTTTCTTCTTCAACCAATTTCTTGCATTATTCCTGTAACCAATGCAGCTGCTTTTTGGTTTGAGGAATTAGAAAACTCGCTCCAGAAGGAGACTTCTTAGGATGAAGTCATGGATAGAATTCACGCCCTGAAGTTGGCTAATTCTTTCATTACAGATGCCGCTTTTCAGTTAGCTAAATTAGCGGCGAAAAATTCTGGTTTCACAATAGTGGCGCGTAGAGCGCTTTGACTAAAATCGTGGTCGGCGGATGTGTCGTCCAAAACAAAATTGTTTAATATTCCTTTCAAGGGTAAGACCCTATTCGGGCCAGAGTTGAAAGAAATTATTTCAGATATCACTGGGGGAAAGGGCCATGCCCTTCCACAGGATAGACCTTTCAAAGTTAAAATAAGTCTAATTTTCGTTCCTTTCGCAGTTTCAGGAACGGACCGGCTTCTACCTCTACAGCCACTAGGCAAGAGGGTAATGCACCCCAGCCCAAACCAGCATGGAAACCATTGCAAGGCTGGAACAAGGGTAAACAGGCCAAAAAACCTGCTGCTGCTACCAAGACAGCATGAAGGGGTAGCCCCCGATCCGGGACCGGATCTAGTAGGGGGCAGATTTTCTCTCTTTGCTCAGGCCTGGGCAAGAGATGTTCCGGACCCCTGGGCACTAGAAATTGTCTCTCAGGGGTATCTTCTAGAATTCAAGGACCTTCCTCCGAGGGGAAGGTTCCACTTGTCTCGCTTATCTTTAGACCAGATAGAGAGACAGGCATTCTTACATTGCGTAGAGTACCTTTTAAAAATGGGAGTGATAAACCCAGTTCCAACAGCAGAACAAGGACTGGGATTTTACTCAAACCTGTTTGTAGTTCCCAAAAAGGAAGGAACTTTCAGGCCAACTCTGGATTTAAAGATCCTAAACCAATTACTCAGAGTTCCATCATTCCAAATGGAAACCATTTGGATTACCAGTTCGTGGCTCTTCCCTTCGGAATGGCCACTGCTCTGAGAATTTTCACAAAGGTGCTAGGGTCCCTTCTAGCGGTGCTAAGGCCAAGGGGCATTGCAGTAGCACCTTAACTAGACGACATTTAATACAGGCGTCGTCTTTTCACAAAGCAAGGGCTCATACGGACATTGTTCTAGCCTTTCTAAGGTCTCACGGGTGGAAGGTGAACATAGAAAAAAGTTCTCTGTCCCCGTTCACAAGGGTTCCCTTCCTGGGAACAATAATAGACTTGGTAGAAATGAAAATCTTTCTGACATAGGTCAGGAAATTAAAACTTTTGAACACTTGTCGAGTTCTTCAAGCCATTCCTCAACCCTCCATAGCTCAGTGCATGGAGGTAACAGGACTAATGGTTGCGGCAATGGACGTGGTTCCTTTTGCTCGAATTCATTTAAGACCATTGCAACTGTGCATGCTCAAACAATGAAATGGGGATTATGCAGATATTTCTCCCCAGATTCAGATGGACCAGCAAACCAGAGACTCACTCCTCTGGTGGTTGTCTCAGGATCACCTGTCTCAGGGAATGAGTTTCCGAAGACCGGAGTGGATCATTGTCACGACCGACGCCAGCCTCTTAGGCTGGGGCGCGGTCTGGAAGTCCCTGAAGGTTCAGGGTCTATGGTCTCGGGAAGAATTTCTTCTCCCGATAAACATTTTGGAATTGAGAGCGATATTCAATGCGCTCCAGGCATGGCCTCAACTAGAGGAGGCCAAATTCATCAGATTTCAGTCGGACAACTTGACGACTGTTGCGTACATCAATCATCAGGGGGGAACAAAGAGTTCCCTGGCGATGAGGGAGGTATCCAAGATCATCAAATGGGCAGAGGATCACTCCTGCCATCTATCAGCAATTCACATCCCAGGAGTGGACAACTGGGAAGCGGATTATCTGAGTCTTCAGACTTTCCATCCGGGGGGAGTGGGAACTCCACCCGGAGGTTTTTTGCTCAGCTGACCCAGCTATGGGGCATTACAGATCTGGATCTGATGGCGTCACGTCAGAACTCCAAAGTTACACGTTACGGGTCCAGGTCCAGGGATCCCAAGGCGACATTGGTAGATACCTTAGTAGCGCCTTGGTCGTTCAATCTAGCTTATGTCTTTCCACCGTTTCCCCTTCTCCCCAGGCTAGTAGCCAGGATCAAGCAGGAGAAGGCTTCGGTAATTCTATAGCTCCTGCGTGGCCACGCAGGACTTGGTATGCAGACCTGGTGAATATGTCATCGGTTCCACCATGGAAGCTGCCTTTGAGGCAGGACCTTCTAATTCAAGGTCTATTCGAACATCCAAACCTAGTTTCTCTGCAACTGACTGCTTGGAGATTGAACGCTTGATTCTAGCTAAACGTGGGTTTTCAGAATCAGTTATAGATACTCTGATTCAGGCTAGAAAGCCTGTCACCAGGAAAATTTACCATAAGATATGGCGGAAATATCTTTGCTGGTGCGAATCCAAGGGTTACTCATGGAGTAAGATTAGGATTCCAAGGATACTATCTTTTCTCCAAGAAGGATTGGAGAAAGGTCTGTCAACTAGTTCTTTTAAGGGACAGATATCTGCTCTGTCTGTTTGGTTACACAAGCGTCTGGCAGCCATGCCAGATATTCAGGGTTTGTACAGGCTTTAGTCAGAATCAAGCCTGTCTACAGACCTGTGGCTCCTCCATGGAGTCTAAATTTAGTTCTTTCAGTTCTTCAAGGGGTTCTGTTTGAACCTCTACATTCCATAGATATTAAGTTACTATCTTGGAAAGTTTTGTTTTTTGTAGCTTTTTCTTCTGCTAGAAGAGTTTCTGAATTGTCTGCTTTGCAGTGTAATTCAACCTATCTGGTGTTTCATACAGATAAGGTCATTTTACGTACCAAACCTGGTTTTCTTCCAAAAGTGGTTTCCAATAAGAATATCAACCAGGAAATAGTTGTTCCTTCTCTGTGTCCTAATCCAGTTTCTAACAAGGAACGTCTGTTACACCATCTTGATGGGGTTCGTGCTTTAAAGTTTTATCTAAAAGCAACTAAAGACTTCAGACAAACATCGTCCTTGTTTGTCGTCTATTCTGGCAAGAGGAGAAGTCAAAAGGCGACTGCAACCTCTCTGTCTTTCTGGCTGAAAAGCATCATCCGGTTGGCTTATGAGACTGCTGGAAGGCAGCCTCCTGAACGAATTACAGCTCACTCTACTAGAGCTGTGGCTTCCACATGGGCTTCCAAGAATGAGGCTTCTGTTGAACAGATTTGTAAGGCAGCGACTTGGTCTTCACTGCATACGTTTGCCAAATTTTACAAATTCATTACTTTTGCTTCTTCGGAGGCTATTTTTGGGAGAAAGGTTTTGCAAGCAGTGGTGCCTTCCGTTTAGGTTACCTGACTTGTGCCCTCCCTTCATCCGTGTCCTAGAGCTTTGGTATTGGTTCCCACAAGTAAGGATGAAGCCGTGGACCGGATACACCAATGTAGGAGAAAACAGAATTTATGTTTACCTGATAAATTTCTTTCTCCTACGGTGTATCCGGTCCACGGCCCGCCCTGGCATTTTGGTCAGGTTTAAATTTATTTTTTGTAAACTACAGTCACCACTGCACCTTATGGTTCTCCTTTTTCTCCTAACCGTCGGTCGAATGACTGGGGGGGCGGAGCCTGAGGGGAGCTATATAGACAGCTCTGCTGTGTGATCTCTTTGCCACTTCCTGTAGGGGAAGAGAATATCCCACAAGTAAGGATGAAGCCGTGGACCGGATACACCGTAGGAGAAAGAAATTTATCAGGTAAACATAAATTCTGTTTTCTTCCGGAGCGGAGCGGAGCCATCTTCTTCCCAGCCGACGCGGATCCAGCCTCTTCAAGCGACGCCTACTAGCCGAATGACAGTTCCTTTAAATGACATCATCCAAGATGGCATCCCTCGAATTCCGATTGGCTGATAGGATTCTATCAGCCAATCGGAATTAAGGTAGGAAAATTCTGATTGGCTGATGGAATCAGCCAATCAGAATCAAGTTCAATCCGATTGGCTGATCCAATCAGCCAATCAGATTGAGCTCGCATTCTATTGGCTGTTCCGATCAACCAATAGAATGCGAGCTCAATCTGATTGGCTGATTGGATCAGCCAATCGGATTAAACTTGATTCTGATTGGCTGATTCCATCAGCCAATCAGAATTTTCCTACCTTAATTCCGATTGGCTGATAGAATCCTATCAGCCAATCGGAATTCGAGGGACGCCATCTTGGATGACGTCATTTAAAGGAACCGTCATTCGGCTAGTAGGCGTCGCTTGAAGAGGTTGGATCCGCGTCGGCTGGGAAGAAGATGGCTCTGCTCCGGAAGAAAGAAGATTGAAGCTGCGGCTTGATAGAAGACTTCATCCCGATGATGGACTTCCGACTTCATCCCGATGATGGATTTCTTCAGCCGCCGCTTGGATCCAGACTTCAGCCCGAGGATGGACGTCACTCTTCAGCCCCCCGCTTGGGCTTGGATCAAGACTTCGGACCCTCTTCTGGACCGATCGGTGAACCCGGCGAGGTGAAGACAAGGTAGGAAGATCTTCAGGGGCTTAGTGTTAGGTTTATTTAAGGGGGGTTTGGGTTAGATTAGGGGTATGTGGGTGGTGGGTTGTAATGTTGGGGGGGGGTATTGTATGTTTTTTTTTTACAGGCAAAAGAGCTGAATTCTTTGGGGCATGCCCCGCAAAGGGCCCTTTTAAGGGCTGGTAAGGTAAAAGAGCTTTGAACTTTTGTAATTTAGAATAGGGTAGGGCATTTTTTTATTTTGGGGGTCTTTGTTATTTTATTAGGGGGCTTAGAGTAGGTGTAATTAGTTTAAAATTGTTGTAATTTTTTTCTAATGTTTGTAAATATTTTTTTATTTTTTGTAACTTAGTTCTTTTCTATTTTTTGTACTTTAGTTAGTTTATTTAATTGTATTTATTTGTAGGAATTGTATTTAATTTATTTATTGATAGTGTAGTGTTAGGTTTAATTGTAGATAATTGTAGGTATTTTATTTAATTAATTTATTGCTTGTGTAGTGTTAGGTTTAATTGTAACTTAGGTTAGGATTTATTTTACAGGTAATTTTGTAATTATTTTAACTAGGTAACTATTAAATAGTTATTAACTATTTAATAGCTATTGTACCTGGTTAAAATAATTACAAAGTTGCCTGTAAAATAAATATTAATCCTAAAATAGCTACAATATAATTATAATTTATATTGTAGCTATATTAGGGTTTATTTTACAGGTAAGTATTTAGCTTTAAATAGGAATAAGTTATTTAATAAGAGTTAATTTATTTCGTTAGAATAAAATTATATTTAACTTAGGGGGTGTTAGGGTTAGGGTTAGACTTAGCTTTAGGGGTTAAAAAATTTATTAGAGTAGCGGTGAGCTCCGATCGGCAGATTAGGGGTTAATACTTGAAGTTAGGTGTCGGCGATGTTAGGAAGGGCAGATTAGGGGTTAATACTATTTATTATAGGGTTATTGAGGCGGGAGTGAGGCGGATTAGGGGTTAATAACTTTATTATAATAGCGGTGCGGTCCGGTCGGCAGATTAGGGGTTAATAAGTGTAGGCAGGTGGAGGTGACGTTGGGGGCGGCAGATTAGGGGTTAATAAATATAATATAGGGGTCGGCGGTGTTAGGGGCAGCAGATTAGGGGTTCATAGGGATAACGTAGGTGGCAGTGGCGTGCGGTCGGCAGATTAGGGGTTAAAAATTTTATTATAGTGGTGGCAATGTGGGGGGGCCTCGGTTTAGGGGTACATAGGTAGTTTATGGGTGTTAGTGTACTTTAGAGCACAGTAGTTAAGAGCTTTATAAACCGGCGTTAGCCCAGAAAGCTCTTAACTACTGACTTTTTTCTGCGGCTGGAGTTTGGTCGTTAGATTTCTAACGCTCACTTCAGCCACGACTCTAAATACCGGCGTTAGAAAGATCCCATTGAAAAGATAGGATACGCAATTGACGTAAGGGGATCTGCGGTATGGAAAAGTCGCGGCTGGAAAGTGAGCGTTAGACCCTTTCCTGACTGACTCCAAATACCAGCGGGCGGTAAAAACCAGCGTTAGTAGCCTCTAACGCTGGTTTTCACGGCTACCGCCCAACTCTAAATCTAGGCGTTAGGGTTTATTTTACAGGTAAGTATTTAGTTTTAAATAGGATTAATTTATTTAATGATAGTGTAGTGTTAGGTGTAATTGTAACTTAGGTTAGTTTTTATTTTACAGGTTAATTTCTCTTTATTTTAGCTAGGTAAGCTATTAAATAGTTAAGAACTATTTAATAGCTATTGTACCTAGTTAAAATAAATTGAAATTTGCCTGTAAAATAAAAATAAATCCTAAGATAGCTACAATATAATTATTATTTATATTGTAGCTATATTAGGGTTTATTTTAAAGGTAAGTATTTAGTTTTAAATATGATTAATTTAGTTAATAAGAATAATATTATTTAGATTTATTTAATTAATATTTAAGTTAGGGGGGTGTTAGGGTTAGTGTTAGACTTAGGTTTAGGGGTTAATAATTTTATTACAGTGGCGGCGGTGTAGTGGGGGGCAGGATAGGGGTTAATAAATTTATTACAGTGGCGACGGTGTAGGGGGGGCAGGATATGGGTTAATAAATTTAATATAGTTTGCGGCGGGGTACGGGAGCGGTGGTTTAGGGGTTAATACATATATTATAGTTGCGGCGGGGTCAGGGAGCCGCAGTTTAGGGGTTAACATGTTTATTATAGCTTGCGGTGGGCTCCGGGAGCGGCGGTTTAGGGGGTAAACACTTTTTTTTTGTTGCGGCGGTGTAGGGGGGCAGATTAGGTGTGTTTAGACTCGGGGTACATGTTAGGGTGTTAGGTGTAGACAGCTCCCATAGGAATGAATGGGATGTCTGGCAGCAGCGAACATGAACTTTCGCTATGGTCAGAGACTCCCATTGATTCCTATGGGATCCGCCACCTCCAGGGCGGCGGTTTGAAAACCAGGTACGCTGGGCCGGAAAAGTGCCGAGCGTACCTGCTAGTTTTTTGATAACTAGCAAAAGTAGTCAGATTGTGCCGCACTTGTGTGCGGAACATCTGGAGTGACGTAAGAATCGATCTGTGTCGGACTGAGTCCGGCGGATCGAAGCTTACGTCACAAAATTCTACTTTTGCCGGTATCTAGGGCTTGATAACTTAGGCGAATCAGCCTCGCCACAAATATGCTGCGGAATTCCAGCGTATTTGAGGTTGACGGCTTGATAACTACCCCCCTCTGTGTATACATTACCGCTACTGCCCAGACTCTGTGTATACGTTACCGCTACTGGCCAGACTCTGTGTATACATTACCACTACTGGCCAGACTCTGTGTATACGTTACCGCTACTGGCCAGACTCTGTGTATACGTTACCACTACTGGCCAGACTCTGTGTATACGTTACCGCTACTGGCCAGACTCTGTGTATACGTTACCACTACAGGCCAGACTCTGTGTATACGTTACCACTACTAGCTAGACTCTGTGTATACGTTCCTGCTACTGGCCAGACTCTGTGTATACGTTACCGCTACTGGCCAGACTCTGTGTATACGTTACCGCTACTGGCCAGATTCTGTGTATACGTTACCAGTACCACTACTGGCCAGACTCTGTGTATACGTTACTGCTACTGGCCAGACTCTGTGTATACGTTACCACTACTGGCCAGACTCTGTGTATACATTACCACTACTGGCCAGACTCTGTGTATACGTTACCGCTACTAGCCAGACTCTGTGTATACGTTACCGCTACTGGCCAGACTCTGTGTATACGTTACCGCTACTGGCCAGATTCTGTGTATACGTTACCAGTACCACTACTGGCCAGACTCTGTGTATACGTTACTGCTACTGGCCAGACTCTGTGTATACGTTACCACTACTGGCCAGACTCTGTGTATACATTACCACTACTGGCCAGACTCTGTGTATACATTACCACTACTGGCCAGACTCTGTGTATACGGTACCGCTACTGGCCAGACTCTGTGTATACGTTACCACTACTGGTCAGACTCTGTGTATACCTTACCGCTACTGGCCAGACTCTGTGTATATGTTACCACTACTGGCCAGACTCTGTGTATACGTTACCGCTACTGGCCAGACTCTGTGTATACGTTACCACTACTGGCCAGACTCTGTGTATACGTTACCGCTACTGGCCAGACTCTGTGTATACGTTACCACTACAGGCCAGACTCTGTGTATACGTTACCGCTACTGGCCAGACTCTGTGTATACGTTACCGCTACTGGCCAGACTCTGTGTTTACGTTACCGCTACTGCCCAGACTCTGTGTATACGTTACCGCTACTGGCCAGATTCTGTGTATACGTTACCGCTACTGGCCAGATTCTGTGTATACCTAACCGCTACTGGCCAGACTGTGTATACGTTACCGCTACTGGCCAGACTCTGTGTATACGTTACCACTACTGGCCAGACTCTGTGTATACATTACCACTACTGGCCAGACTCTGTGTATATATTACCACTACTGGCCAGACTCTGTGTATACGTTATCACTACTGGCCAGACTCTGTGTATACGTTACCGCTACTGGCCAGACTCTGTGTATACGTTACCACTACTGGCCAGACTCTGTGTATACGTTACTGCTACTGGCCAGACTCTGTGTATACGTTACCACTACAGGCTAGACTCTGTGTATTCGTTACCGCTACTGGCCAGACTCTGGCCTCGCTTCCATTGAGTTGTAATTCAGTTTGCGTGCACTCGCAAAGCAATATCGTTTAACGACTGTTTCCAATGGCACGTTATACCTCAATATCGGCAGCTGGACTCCGGCTGCCGAAGAAATCTTCACGTCCCATAGAAAGTAATAGAAGCCGTTAATCGCAAAATTATACCAGGTTTCCAATGAAAGCGCAAACCGTTAATATACTGTCGGAGGCTGTCTATACATTGAGAAATATTACACCCAGCTCAACTAGGTGTAAAAGAGGAAAATTGTGCTTTTTGAGACCTATTTTCTATTGAAATTATAAAACTTGCAAATAATGCAAGTGTTTTAATGTAGAAATAAATTGTTATAAGTAATATTTATTGTTGTCTCATGTATAGAAATAGTTGAACTTATATTCTAATAGAAATATCAGTATATATTTAAATATAATAATATATGCAAGAACATATCTACAGAATGCAAACTAGACCTATGCCTAGGGCAGCAATACATATTACTTATATTTATGAAGTGGTAAATATAATTATATTAAAAAATAGTATTTGATTATTAAAAATATGGATAAGTGTATCTTTATTTTTCTTGAGCGGTGATCACCGGTAAGGAGCACGGATGTTAAACGTAAATTCTATAGCGTAAGGTCGGGTTACCTTAGCAACTAATTGATTTTCAAGAAATCCGACATCAGATGGAAGCGTTAACACAACGTTAACTTACAGCTACACGAAAAGAGCGACTGCACGCTATCCGCAAAATATTTCAATGGAAACCTGGTACTAAAATGGAGCCGTAAATTACTTTTAGCTGTCGGCCGTTTCGGTAGCTTACGGCTCCATTTTTAACGACTCAATGGAAGCGAGGCCTCTGTGTTTACGTTACCGCTACTGCCCAGACTCTGTGTATACGTTACCGCTACTGGCCAGATTCTGTGTATACGTTACCGCTACTGGCCAGACTCTGTGTATACCTAACCGCTACTGGCCAGACTCTGTGTATACGTTACCGCTACTGGCCAGACTCTGTGTATACGTTACCGCTACTGGCCAGACTCTGTGTATACGTTACCACTACTGGCCAGACTCTGTGTATACGTTACCACTACTGGCCAGACTCTGTGTATACGTTATCGCTACTGGGCAGACTCTGTGTATACGTTACCGCTACTGGCCAGACTATGTGTATACGTTACCGCTACTGGCCAGACTCTGTGTATACGTTACTGCTACTAGCCATAATCTGTGTATACGTTACCGCTACTGGCCAGACTCTGTGTATACATTACCACTACTGGCCAGACTCTGTGTATACGTTACCGCTACTGGCCAGACTCTGTGTATACGTTACGGCTACTGGCCAGACTCTGGGTATACGTTACCACTACTGGTCAGACTCTGTGTATACATTACCACTACTGGCCAGACTCTGTGTATACGTTACCGCTACTGGCCAGAATCTGTGTATACGTTACGGCTACTGGCCAGACTCTGGGTATACGTTACCACTACTCGTCAGACTCTGTGTATATGTTACCATTACTGGCCAGACTCTGTGTATACATTACCACTGCTGGCCAGACTCTGTGTATACATTACCACTACTGGCCAGACTCTGTGTATACGTTACCACTACCGGCCAGACTCTGTGTATACGTTACCGCTACTGGTCAGACTCTGTGTATACGTTACCACTACTGGTCAGACTCTGTGTATACGTTACCACTACTGGCCAGACTCTGTGTATACGTTACCGCTAGGGATGGGCGAATGTTTCGCAACATTAGAAAAACGGCACGAATTTTAACACATTCGTTCGTTCGAGTCGAATTTCGAATGTTAACATAACATTCTAACATTCGATTTTTGAATGTTCGGTTTCGAATTTTACGATTACATTCGAAAATATTCTTTTCGAAAAATTTGAATTTAGATTGTAATAGTATTTCTAATGCTTTTTCTTTAAATGTAATATTCGAATTATGCAATATTCGAATTCGAAAAATTCGAATTTAGATTGTAATAGTATTTTTAATGCTCTTTCTTTAAATGTAATATTCGAATTATGCAATACGTGTATTCGAATTCGAAAAATTCGAATTTAGATTGTAATAGTATTTCTAATGCTTTTTCTTTAAATGTAATATTCGAATTATGCAATATTCGAATTCGAAAAATTTGAATTTAGATTGTAATAGTATTTCTGATGCTTTTTCTTTAAATGTAATATTCGAATTATGCAATACGTGTATTCGAATTCGAAAAATTCGAATTTAGATTGTAATAGTATTTCTAATCCTTTTTCTTTAAATGTAATATTCGAATTATGCAATATTCGAATTCGAAAAATTCTAATTTATATTCGAATTCGAAAAATTTTAATTTATATATTTGTAATAGTATTTCTAATGCTTTCTTTAAATGTAATATTTGAATTATGCAATATTCTATATGGAAACATTCGAAATGATATTTCTTTCATGTAATTAACAAGAGTCCATGAGCTAGTGACGTATGGGATATACATTCCTACCAGGAGGGGCAAATTTTTCCAAACCTCAAAATGCCTATAAATAAACCCCTCACCACACCCACAAATCAGTTTTACAAACTTTGCCTCCTATGGAGGTGGTGAAGTAAGTTTGTGCTAGATTCTACGTTGATATGCGCTCCGCAGCAGGTTGGAGCCCGGTTTTCCTCTCAGCGTGCAGTGAATGTCAGAGGGATGTGAAGAGAGTATTGCCTATTTGAATTCAATGATCTCCTTCTACGGGGTCTATTTCATAGGTTCTCTGTTATCGGTCGTAGAGATTCATCTCTTACCTCCCTTTTCAGATCGACGATATACTCTTATATATACCATTACCTCTACTGATTCTCGTTTCAGTACTGGTTTGGCTTTCTACTACATGTAGATGAGTGTCCTGGGGTAAGTCTTATTTTTGTGACACTCTAAGCTATGGTTGGGCACTTTTATATAAAGTTCTAAATATTTGTGTTTAAACATTTATTTGCCTTGATTCAGGATGTTCAATATTCCTTATTTCAGACAGTCAGTTTCATTATTTGGGATAATGCATTTGAATAATCAATTTTCTTACCTTAAAATTTGACTTTTTTCCCTGTGGGCTGTTAGGCTCGCGGGGGCTGAAAATGCTTCATTTTATTGCGTCATTCTTGGCGCGGACTTTTTTGGCGCAAAAATTTTTTCTTTGTTATTTCCGGCGTCGTACTTGTCGCCGGAAGTTGCGTAATTTTTGACGTTTTTGCGCCAAAAATGTTGGCGTTACCGGATGTGGCGTCATTTTTGGTGCTAAAAGCATTTAGGCGCCAAATAATGTGGGCGTCTTTTTTGGCGCCAAAAAATATGGGCGTCATTATTGTCTCCACATTATTTAAGTCTCATTGTTTATTTGCTTCTGGTTGCTAGAAGCTTGTTCACTGGCATTTTTTCCCATTCCTGAAACTGTCATTTAAGGAATTTGATCAATTTTGCTTTATATGTTGTTTTTTCTTTTACATATTGCAAGATGTCTCAGATTGATCCTGAATCAGAAGATACTTCTGGAAAATCGCTGCCTGATGCTGGATCTACCAAAGTTAAGTGTATTTGCTGTAAACTTATGGTATCTGTTCCTCCAGCTGTTGTTTGTAATGAATGTCATGACAAACTTGTTAATGCAGATAATATTTCCTTTAGTAATGTTACATTACCTGTTGCTGTTCCATCAACTTCTAATACTCAGAGTGTTCCTGTTAACATAAGAGATTTTGTTTCTAAATCCATTAAGAAGGCTATGTCTGTTATTCCTCCTTCTAGTAAACGTAAAAGGTCTTTTAAAACTTCTCATTTTTCAGATGAATTTTTAAATGAACATCATCATTCTGATTCTGATAATAATTCCTCTGGTTCAGAGGATTCTGTTTCAGAGGTTGATGCTGATAAATCTTCATATTTATTCAAAATGGAATTTATTCGTTCTTTACTTAAAGAAGTCTTAATTGCATTAGAAATAGAGGATTCTGGTCCTCTTGATACTAAATCTAAACGACGTTTAAATAAGGTTTTTAAATCTCCTGTAGTTATTCCAGAAGTTTTTCCTGTCCCTGATGCTATTTCTGAAGTAATTTCCAGGGAATGGAATAATTTGGGTAATTCATTTACTCCTTCTAATCGTTTTAAGCAATTATATCCTGTGCCATCTGACAGATTAGAGTTTTGGGACAAAATCCCTAACGGCTAGATTTAGAGTTTGGCGGTAGATGGGGTGCGTTAGCTACGCGTGGTTTATGTCTAACGCACGGCATTCTTTGACTCCGGTATTTAGAGTTCAAAAAAGACCATCTAACGATGCTCCTAACGCGTGTATGTCACACGCGGAATCCTGCCCGCGTTAGACAGTCTCCCATAGAGATTAATGGAAAAGCCAAAAAATAGCTTTTTTCACCTAACACTCGATCTCGCGAGAAATACGCACGGCTCGGTCATATGACGCATACCACATCATGCACAACAATAACACGCCGCAAATGTCACAACAACAAGCACTCAACAAAGCACACAAGCATTACACATTCACAAGCGGGGGGATTTTTAATAAAATGTAATACGGGGAATACGCATATACTTTAAGATGCGGAAATACACTAAATAACAACAATGGAAAAAAAAAAAACATACACTAGCAAAATACTCCCATTCAATATCACTATATATTAGGACAAACATACATATACAACACTTCACTAATAACACACCATCGCAAATTCACATTTAAACAGAATACTATTGGTCAATGTTATAGAAAACGACCACTATGACATCATCGCATTCTACACATTCCACAAATACTAACTCAAAATGAGCATGCGCACATTCACACACCTAATACACATTGCACAAATACGAATTGCTAATAAAGCATACCTGAAGACAATTTACAACGCAAATAGGTACATCATTAAACATTTACACAGGGTATATAAGCAACACACAAGCATGGCTTCTTTCACTGTGTTGCTGGTGGGTCTTTGGAGATTGGAGGTTTAAGATTAGAGAGTTTATGCATTATTGTGAGTGAGTTAGTGTTAGTGTGAGAGAGTCAGTTGTTAGTGTTATCGTGAGTGGGAGTTAGTGGGAGTGGGAGAGAGTCAGTTAGTGGGAGTTAGTGAGAGTTAGTGGCAGTGTGATAGAGTCAGTTAGTGGGAGTTAGTGCGAGTTAGTGGTAGTGTGAGTTAGTGAGAATTAGTAGTAGTGTGAGTTAGTGAGAATTAGTAGTAGTGTGAGTTAGTGAGAATTAGTAGTAGTGTGAGTTAGTGAGAATTAGTAGTAGTGTGAGTTAGCGAGCGAGTGCTTTTTCTGTACACTTAACACATTTACACGCAAACACATTCAATACATACATACACTTATCAATAACACTACATACACTCCATACTCCATACCCTCTCATACTACACTCCATACCCCATTCCCTGTACTCCCATTCCCTGTAATCCCATTTACTCTTATCCCATACCCCATCCCCATCCCCTAGTAACATTTAGTTGACATATCCTCCTTTTTGTCTTCTTCATTTTGTTCATTTAAATACTCCTTACCCTCTTTGTTTTTTTAGATCCCTCTCACACTTTCAGCACTTATTTTGTCTTTTTAGTTCTTTATTTTGAACCCCTTTCATTTCATCACACTCACTTTTGGGTTGCTTATTTGGGGTTTAGTTTAGGGAAGAGATGGAGGGCAGGCAGGGGAGAGGTAGAGGTGGGAGGAGAGGGAGGGGGAGAGGAACAGGACAGGAAGGGGGGCAGGAAGGGGGGCAGGAAGCGGGGGTGGAAGCGGTGGGTGGACCCAGCCACTTGGTTCAAGATGAACAAGTGGCTGGGCCCAGTGGCGGACAGAGTAGGGCTTCACAGTCCGGGAAACAGAGGGCATCGTCACAGGGGAAGGCCAAGGCGACTAGGGAGGCGAGGTTTTCGATGGAGGAGAAGGAGGCCCTCGTAGAAGCCTATATGGCCAGGTATAAGAGGCTGCAGCACCAGAAGACCACCCCGACTGAGAAGAGGAAGCTCTGGCATGAGATAAGGAATGCAGTCAATGCAGTGGGTGGCCGGAACAAAGATATGGACTCTATTAAACATCGATACCGGGACTGCAAGATGGATCTCAAGAAAAAGTTAAGCCTGGAAGCCCGACATGCCGCAGGAACCGGTGGCGGCCCTGCACTGGAGATCGAGTACTGCCGATGGGAGGAAATGTTGCGTCCCAGCATCTCCGAGGTGGATATATTCGGTATCGGAGGAATTGATACCGGGAACCTGCAATTCTCATCTGACGGTAAGCTCATTTAAGAATAAACTAACATACAAATGTATTTCAAGGGACACTATACGCAAACCTTTACTTTCATGATTAAGGTAGCGAATACAATTTGACAAAACATTCAAATGTACTTATATTAACTAATTTGAATCATTCTTGAGATATATTTTAATGAAGAAATAGCCATGCACACGGCGAACCAATCACAGGAGGCAGCTAGATTCAGCTAACAATCAGCATCTTCTAAGCATATCTAGATATGCTTTTCAGCCAAGAATATCCAGAGAATGAAGCTAATTAGATAAGAAAAGGACATTAGAAAGTTGATTATAAATGTATGCTTCTAAATCATGAAAGATAAAACATTGGGTATAATGTCCCTTTAAGGATCAGATTAATGCTATAACGTTGTTTACACGCATTCACAATTACTTTGCGGTTACATCAGTATCTAGGCTATAGGTTAGGTGTGCATTTAAACAGACTGAAAACAAACGCTAAAACATTCAGATTTAACAGAGATATCACAAACACGGTTTAGAAAATAAGGACATCGTATTAATTGTTAGATTTCAAAGTGGATTAATGATTCTGCTTTTGTAATTGTATCGTAAGATAAGTCATTTAAAGCTTCATTTGGAAATATGCTAATATATACATTTTTTATTTGTTCAAATATACAGAGTCTGGGGAGGAGGCAGCACAACAAATACCGGCTCCTCCATCTCCCCGGGATGAGAGTGGTGGGGAGGAATTTCCACTTCGGAGGGAAGAGGCCCCCCGTGACGAAGAGGCCCCCCGTGACGAAGAGCGCACGGAAGCTGATGAAGAGGCCCCGGAAGCAGAGGAGGAGCCCGCGGAACCAGAGGACCCTCAAAGACCCGCACCCCGCCATGCACGGGCACCCCGCCGTGCACGGGTACCCCGACGTGCACAACAAGAGGAAATAGCGGAGGTGCGGGTTCTACTAGACTACATAGACCAGATGCGTAACTCCCGGATACAAAATATAGAAGGCCGAACTAGAATTCTTGAAGGACAAAACCAAATAATTGAAGGACAAAACCAAATAATTGAAGGACAAAACCAAATAATAAACATACTTAATAGAATAGAAGAAGGGCAAAACAGAATCATTAATCTACACCAAGAGATGTTTAATTTTTTCCGGGAGGCGCATGCTGGTCTGCCTCCTGGTCCGCCTCCTGCTGCTGGGCCTCCTGCTGCTGGGCCTCCTGCTGCTGGGCCTCCTGCTGCTGGGCCTCCTGCTGCTGGGCCATCTTCTCCTCCTCAGCCATCTTCTCCTCCTCAGCCATCTTCTCCTCCTCAGCCATCTTCTCCTCCTCAGCCATCTTCTCCTCCTCACCTTGGTCATCCCAGTACTCTTCCTTCCACTCTTCCCACAACATCTCCAAGGAGAACTCGTCAGAGTCGGCAGTTGCCCCTCCCAGAGCCTCAGCCCCGTGGGAAGAGGGGAAGGAAGAGGAAGTAAGTATTTGTTTTCATGTTTAATGTTTTTTTTATTTAATGTGTAATGGATAGGTATGTGATGATGTGGTTTTCATACACTTGTGGACCACACTCTGTATATAATCTACTTCTATGGGACCGGGTCCATGGAGGCAGATTGTTTGCAGAGTGTGAGTTATAAGTGTGTGAAAGCCACATCATCACATACCTATCCTTGTTCATGATATTGATTGGTTTCTGTGATGTGATGTCCAAACTGTTTCCCGAATCGCAAACAAAATTACAATTATCCATGATGGCATATTACTGTTTGAATGCCAATAACACAGCTTAAAGGGACAGTCAGAAAATTATTGATTACAAAGAAAACACTGTATTACGCATTATCAAGTTGGAAACAACAAAACATGGAGAAATACGTGTGACATATGTGCTTACCCTTGTATCTATGACTATGAAAAATGACCACTTATTTGTTGTTCTGACATAACAACATTTTAGATATCAATGATCAATACATGGTAAATAATATGCTGTATGAGCACAAGGTTTAACATATACAAATGCTATCCAAATGCCCTCTAGTGGTCAAATTGTATAATGATTACATGCACTCTTCAAGCTCGAAGAAATGAGCACACAAACCTCATAGGTTTAGCTAGCAAATTAAAATAAACACAGACAAATGATTAATTGGTGAGAAACCTTTGATATCATTGATATTCCAAAATTGACTTTTAGAATAATGCTAAACATTATTTGTTTTCTAAACTGTCCCTTTAACAAAATTACATATGCTAACATATATTTGAAGATTGTTGGTATATCTACATGTACTAGTTCAAACAATAAATATTGAAATCAGATTTATATTGACGTGTTAAATAAAGTCTATTTTCTTAAAGAGACATTATTGTGTTCATTTATTTTCAGAAAGACATTTGTTTTAACAATGAATATGGTTTAAAGTCCTTTTAGGAGTGGGGGGTGAAAATATGCTAACAATAATATATTTGGAGATTAACCAATGTGGAACTCATACATGATACCAAAATAAACATTTGCATTAAAGGGACAGTATACTATCTTTTTAACAGAACTGTATGTAATAGACACTACTACAAACAACAAGATTAACATATACTGATATCAATATTACAAAGCTTTAAACACTTTCAAAGAAAATAGGGTTAGCTCTATTGAAAATATAGATGAACCCCCATAACAACCGTAAAACAAGACAATACCCCATCATTAACATATGAAAAGACCCTTTACACAAACAGGAGAAAGCTGGAGATGGTACTCACATGAAACTCAGAGGCTTGGCGAGGAGTCTGAAAATTACTTACATTTTCTTAGAACAGAAGCAAAATGAAACGTGTATTTGTTAAACAATGGACTATCTAACTAGAGACAAAATAAAAAGTTTTGATGTATAATGTGAGTGTCTAATGAACCTTTAATAGAATATACGACGAAATTACATTTAGAAGAAGTCGGCATCATATATTTCGCATATGATAAAGATAAATGCATATTGATTACTTGATTCTAACACAATAGCTCATATTTATGAATTAGATATATTTAACATTAAACACAACAGTCATTTTACATAAAAAGGAACATATTGTTGACAAACATATTAAACAACATGGACAATAGAGATTTGTACTTGCCTCGAAATATCTTATGCATGAAAACATTTTGCTTTCGTTCGTTTATTCAACCAGACATCCAGCAAAAGAGAATGTGGTGGTCTTTATCAGCTATGGGTCAACAATGTAACATGATGCAAACAATCCATATTCGCAAGGTTTTTAAACTTGGCTTCATTCACAAACGTGTTTAACGTGCACAAACAAATATTGCGGGACTACGTAATACAATCAGACTTTTTTTACCTTTGCATGTGACGTCTTAATTAACATGGCGCTTCCTTGATCACGTAAGAACGCCATCCAATAAAAGGCGCATCCTTGATCGCGTAAAAACGCCATCCAATAAAAGGTGCATCCTTGATCGCGTAAACACGTCAGTCAATACAAGGAATCATTGGACAGCCTGGCAGGTGACGTCTTAAGCAACATGGCGCATCCGCGATCGCAGAAAAACCGCAGCCAATACAAGGACTCAGTTGACAGCTTGGCATATAACTAAGAAACGTATTTATATTTTGGAAACTAGTATGTGTCTAGATTGATATCTAGGAATGTCATGAAATCATGATTCATCTTTTCGGACTTGACTGTCCCTTTAACTATAGCTATGGTGTATATCTTTAACATTTAAAAGATACACATGAGAAATACATATGCCATTGATGTTTTAACATATGTTTAGATTGTTTGTGAATAACAATAATGACACATGTATTGATCAAACGGGTCATTTATTCAAGTTGAAATATGGTCAGCCTACCTATAGCCATATATGGGAGGAGAAGTATTTTATAACAATATTTGGAAAAACATATTCCTCATCTAAAATATGCGCATTACACACAGAGATTGATTTGGTTACACTTTTACAATAAGATAGAATAGAAAATGAAATACATGTGCTGTCAACATTACAATAAGATTGTTTATTATTAAGATTATATGTCCTTGTTCATGTAAAAAGGACAAAAACGCTTTAGAAATGGAAATACATTCATTAACAATTGTGCTCACCATCACTTAAAGGGACATGATTTTTATTTATAAAAAGAGGATACACAGAGACAATACTATTTCAAGAAAATGAACACTTTACAGGGATTATATCATTGTATCAATCCTCAGATCATTTGTTAAAAGTGCATCAATTCATGCAGAGTTTATAAATACACACATGGATGTGAAATTTGAAATATACATATATAACAATCTTTATATACATATATAAAACAATTACTATGCTAATCATAATCATGCAATGATAAAGATTTTAGATAACAATATAAAGACAAAAAAAAATTACATTGGAGATGTTAATCTTAAAGTCATTTAGAATTGTATTACATATATGATTCAGGAAACAACATTATTTTGGGTATGTCCCTTTAAGGATCAATCAGATAAAATAGAGATTTCAATCAATGACATGAATAAGGAGGACAAAGAATCGTGCAATGACATGTCTCTTATTAGTATGTCAGAAAAAAACAACGTTTATAAATAATATGGTAAAGATCAGGAAAATGGAGACATATGATAAGGTAACAGAGTGCATCACAGTCCATGAAGAGAGTTGCCAAGGGACACCATAGCCCCATTTGAGCCATATGATAAGGTAACAGAGTGCATCACAGTCCATGAAGAGAGTTGCCAAGGGCCAGCATAGCCCCATTTGAGCCATATGACAAGGTAACAGAGTGCATCACAGTCCATGAAGAGAGTTGCCAAGGGACACCATAGCCCCATTTGAGCCATATGACAAGGTAACAGAGTGCATCACAGTCCATGAAGAGAGTTGCCAAGGGCCAGCATAGCCCCATTTGAGCCATATGACAAGGTAACAGAGTGCATCACAGTCCATGAAGAGAGTTGCCAAGGGCC
This sequence comes from Bombina bombina, assembly GCF_027579735.1. NCBI lineage: Eukaryota > Metazoa > Chordata > Amphibia > Anura > Bombinatoridae > Bombina > Bombina bombina. The sequence continues at coordinate 129,881 of NW_026510919.1, forward strand.
AGCATAGCCCCATTTGAGCCATATGAAAAGGTAACAGAGTGCATCACAGTCCATGAAGAGAGTTGCCAAGGGACACCATAGCCCCATTTGAGCCATATGACAAGGTAACAGAGTGCATCACAGTCCATGAAGAGAGTTGCCAAGGGCCAGCATAGCCCCATTTGAGCGATATGACAAGGTAACAGAGTGCATCACAGTCCATGAAGAGAGTTGCCAAGGGCCAGCATAGCCCCATTTGAGCCATATGACAAGGTAACAGAGTGCATCACAGTCCATGAAGAGAGTTGCCAAGGGCCAGCATAGCCCCATTTGAGCCATATGACAAGGTAACAGAGTGCATCACAGTCCATGAAGAGAGTTGCCAAGGGCCAGCATAGCCCCATTTGAGCCATATGACAATGTAACAGAGTGCATCACAGTCCATGAAGAGAGTTGCCAAGGGCCAGCATAGCCCCATTTGAGCCATATGACAAGGTAACAGAGTGCATCACAGTCCATGAAGAGAGTTGCCAAGGGCCAGCATAGCCCCATTTGAGCCATATGACAAGGTAACAGAGTGCATCACAGTCCATGAAGAGAGTTGCCAAGGGACACCATAGCCCCATTTGAGCCATATGACAAGGTAACAGAGTGCATCACAGTCCATGAAGAGAGTTGCCAAGGGACACCATAGCCCCATTTGAGCCATATGACAAGGTAACAGAGTGCATCACAGTCCATGAAGAGAGTTGCCAAGGGCCAGCATAGCCCCATTTGAGCCATATGACAAGATAACAGAGTGCATCACAGTCCATGAAGAGAGTTGCCAAGGGCCAGCATAGCCCCATTTGAGCCATATGACAAGGTAACAGAGTGCATCACAGTCCATGAAGAGAGTTGCCAAGGGACACCATAGCCCCATTTGAGCCATATGACAAGGTAAAAGAGTGCAACAGGCACAACAATAAACTTAAAAAAAGGCCAAATGGCAACAATAACAAAAACATCAACATGTGGACGGAGGATTCTTATCTGCGACCTTGGAGCATCTCCAGATCCTCCACTTACTGGTCATCCTCTTCATTGTCCTGTGCATGTCCAGCTACAGATTCAAGCATAGAGTTCCAACGCCTCATCTGACTTAGAGTCATATGCTGAACCTGTAGCTGGGCCTGCATGGTGTCGGCCATCCCTCTCAGGACAGCTGTGTTCCTCAACACGGCCTGCTCTACTCGTGCTATACCTTCTAGCATGAGCCATGCTGAGTCACAGCGTAAAATAAAGAAAAAAAAAATATTAAGGATAATTACACAACAGAAGAAAAAATACGCATAGATACATTGTCATCATAAAGACAAATCATTCTTTACATCAATTTGTTAAAATTGATTCTTTACACATTAAATATGTTATTCAGACAGACCGAAATCATTAAAGGGACAGTTTACTCAAACATGTTGTCCCCTTTAATTGGTTTTCAATGATCCACTTATACAGCTTGAGTGTATAAAATCTTGTTAAAGGATTTACATTGTACTTACATTAGCAATTTTAAATATTTTAATTATACTGTGGTAGGCACACCTATCCTTAAACATTTTGGCGTTGAGGACAAGCTGTGTAAACATATCAACCTGAAGAAATTACATTCCCACTGGGTTAGACAAGAGATAATGTATCAACATTTGTACATAAATTGTTGGATCCAAGTAGTGGTGATTGGTATATGTAGTGATATCAAATTAAAGGGACACTGAACCTAAATATTTAATTGACTGATTCAGATAGAGCATGACATTACAAATATGAAAAAATTACACATATTCTTTAAATGTTTGAATTCTCTAGCTAGATTTGGAATGCAAGAATGTAGGTTTATAGGGCAGGCCATATTTGTTTATCAACTTTGGTTGTCCCTGCTGGTTGATGGATACATTCATCCAACAATAAAGAAATGATGTCCACAATTATTTTCAATTAAAAATTAATTCTAGGTATTTCTTTGTTTCAATAAAGATAGCAAGAGAATGAAGAATAATTGATAAGAGTAGTAAATTATAAATTTCATTAACATTGCATGCTCTATTTGAATCACAATAGAAAAAATTTGCCTTCAGTGTACCTTAAAGTATCTTATAATGTGGATTTTGAATGATACTTACAGCTGGGCCTGGGAAGGACAATCCGACACCCAGGACAATGAAGGTTGAGACAGGGGGGAGGGATGGGATTGGGTTGGGGAGGGATGGGATGGGGTTGGGGAGGGATGGGATTGGGTTGGGGAGGGATGGGATTGGGTTGGGGAGGGATGAGCTGCTGCTCCGGGGTAGGCCGTACAGCTGGGGAGTGGTGAGTTGGGGTCTGGGCAGCTGTACGGCCCATAATACGGGGAGAGCGCCGAAGGGGGGTGAAGGGGCGTGTTTTGGGAGGGACAGGGAAGGGGCGTTTTTTGGGAGGGACAGGAAATGACAAATGGGAAGGGCCGGCAGGGGTATGGGCCTGGGCAGGGGTCTGGGTCTGGGCATGGGCAGGGGTCTGGGCCTGGGCAGTGGTCTGGGCATGGTCAGGGGTCTGGGCATGGGCAGGGGTCTGGGCATGGTCAGGGGACTGGGCAGGGGCGGAAACCAGATGACCAGAGGTGGAGGATCCATCTGAAAAAAATAATCCAAATATATTAACATCTCATACATCATGAAATCAAATCAACGCTTTTCAAATTGATTATGTTTTCAATATACTTCGAAGTGTGTTTGAATATCTAAACAATTATGAAATGAGGATATGGTATGCATATAGGCACTCAGATGAATATCAATGACTGTCTGTACAATTATAACATTATTATTGTGTTTTGGCCTGGAATATGCATGTGACATAATGATGGCATGAATTATACATTTTTTTAAAAATAAAAAATAAAAAAAATAAAAAATCATGCTGCCTGATATATAAAGGGGGCAGTAGTGTATTTGAACAGACAAATAATATTCCTTTTTAAAGTGCAAAGCTGTAGACTTTGAATGTCTTCAATAAAATGATTTCAAATAAAGCAACATGTTGGAAACATGATAGATATATTTCACATACCATCAGACTTCAAGGCCGCATCTTCCTCCTCCGTCACACATGTTAAATCAATCTCTGTAAAACATAACATGTTGTGTACACGTTAAGATCAGATATTATAACATATGTTACTGTTGATCAAAGACACACATCAATGTTGCATTAAAGATATACACACCCAAAGTTATGATTTACATCATTTTGATGGAGCATACAAATGACATTAGATTTGTTATTATCAATGATTCTGATTTTCGATGTATTGTTTGTATTAATTTTAAAATCATAAAAGCATAGTACATAGAACATTTTAGATTTCTCATGTGTGTATCACTTGATGACTGTTGTGAAAAATGAACCTGGAAACAAACATATGCTATACATCTTCTGAATAACAAAGGTGTAGACTAAGAAAGTTTTAATTATTAATCTTTCAATATTCAAATAAAATTAATATATAATCAGAGGAGTAAATTATATGTTTGTTTCAAATGTTATGCTTCATCAGAATCATGCTCATAATATTGATTACCAATACACCTTCAATGACATATAAATGAGTCAATGGACTTACCAGGAGACCGCAAAGGCGGCTCTGTGTCAGTGCTGGATTCCTGTGGGCTCCCCACACCAACTCTCTCTATGAATGATATAGATATATATTAGTGAACACATTTGGGATAGCACTAAATCACATCTGTAGCGAATTTTAAGAATAATCAACTTGAAAATGTGAAGAATAGAGCAGTCATTAAACAAAAAAATGCTTGATTGAATCAAGGTGATTCTGTTAAAAATGATGTATTGAACATATGTTTAATTTCTGACTATATTAGACATCAAACTCATCTCATATGATGCTATTGCATATCTAAATATACACATTGATCAATGTTCTTAAAACAATACACACAAACCACATTTTGAATAACAGCTGTTGACAAATATAAACAAAGACATGTGGCACATCGAGCCATTTGTGCAATGTACAGTAATCTTGTTTAGGACACAACACATATTGATCACAATACAAAACCAAATTGATTAGTACAAATATGTAATCATGGTGCTGTTAGAGTATGCTGATATCTATAAATTAACTCCAACAGTGAATATGTGAATTATATATCAATATTGTCTAATCCAAAGAATGTAAAGATGAATGAATCTATTGTTTATTAAAGGGACACTGACATGATTTATTTCAATCATTGATTTCACTGTTCAAACTGTTCCAAATGATTTAACATTGATTCCTATTATAATTTGAATGTTGCTACATTTTAATCTTAAAGGCAGATAAGCAATATTGGATTCAATAAATATTGTTTGTTGAAGGTATCCACCAATCATCAATCAACCATCAATCAACCAAAATTGAGCTGCAGATAAACGTACATTCTTGATTTTAAAATACATTTAGCAATAGAATATTTCACATATGATTATAGTATTATATTTAAATGTTGATTAATATTGCATGCTCTATCTGAATGACAACATTAATAATTTTAGCTCAGTATCCCTTTAATATAAAAGTATATTGATTTGACAATGTTGATGTTAATGAATTCTCTACTCCATATGTTGATGTAATGAATGGGATTGAGCATGCAATTCCAATCTAATATGTTATTTAAGGATATCCTAAGAATTATTTAATTTTCATCTATTAAAGGGACATGAAGCTCTAAATGTGTAATTGTATACCTTTTTAAACTATGTACTACTGTTATCTGAACACATGATTTTAACTTTTGGAAATATGCCAATTTATGCATAGAAAAACAGCCAGATAATACCAGTAATGCATTGTTTAACCTAAACCAAAATCCATTAATCTTTTTATGAACTAAAACAATAGACTGAACCAATGTAGCTCATAAAATTTATTAACAAAACAATAAAATCACGTTTAAAAAAAAATCTATGTAAAATTTAGTTGGCATGTCCCTTAAATGACGTGATCAATTACAAAAATTGAATCTATATTTTTAAAATCTAAACATATGCAAAATTGTGTGTATTATTTAAAAATGTATACAAATAAGATTAAGCAATACACAAGGGAAGAATATAAATTGGACATTCAAAGAATCTTACATTAAAATTAAGACATCCTGAATAGATGGGATATCTTAAATTCCAAACAAAATCAGAGTAGTCTTACAATGTAATCCTATTTTTTTGTTTTATTTATTCTTATTAGCATTGATTTTTAAAATCCATTTTGCAGATACATATAAATATTGAACAATGTGGATTTAGTATGTAATGTTCTGTCCATGTTTCTAAGACAAATGTCAATTAAAATGAGACATACCATACTGTGACAAGCCCTGCCTTGAGGATCCAGCACCAACATCCAGATCTGTAATATATTAAATGAGGATTGGATATCATTAATACAAATCATGCCATGTTTTAAATCTTTACATTATTAGCAAATCAATTAAAAACTATTAATCCTTTGGTAGTCCCATGAGTTAATTGTTTCCTCAATTCAATTCATGATAAATATATCCTGTACTCTTATTTTAAATCAGTTGTGTTGTTTACTGTAGCTAAAATTATTTTTTTGTGTTATTTCATTCTCATCAATTGATGGGCATATGTTATAATTTATTTGGATTCTTCTTTTTTTATTATGTATAATATTGAAAATAAGAATACTGTATTCTTCACATATATAATAATTCACATTTCATTTTGACCAACATGTGTAAAGCAATGCCACTTACAGCTAACCCATGTTAACGTGGATGCGCTATTCCATTTTCGCGATCATTGCGCAATGATTCCAAGCGGAATAACGCATCCGTCATTTGACCAACATGTATAAAGCAATGCCACTTACAGCAAAGCCATGTTAACGTGGATGCGCTATTCCATTTTCGCGATCATTGCGCAATGATTCCAAGCCGAATAACGCATCCGTCATTTGACCAACATGTATAAAGCAATGCCACTTACAGCTAACCCATGTTAACGTGGATGCGCTATTCCATTTTTGCGATCATTGCGCAATGATTCCAAGCGGAATAACGCATCCGTCATTTGACCAACATGTATAAAGCAATGCCACTTACAGCAAAGCCATGTTAACGTGGATGCGCTATTCCATTTTCGCGATCATTGCGCAATGATTCCAAGCGGAATAACGCATCCGTCATTTGACCAACATGTATAAAGCAATGCCACTTACAGCAAAGCCATGTTAACGTGGATGCGCTATTCCATTTTCGCGATCATTGCGCAATGATTCCAAGCGGAATAACGCATCCGTCATTTGACCAACATGTATAAAGCAATGCCACTTACAGCAAAGCCATGTTAACGTGGATGCGCTATTCCATTTTCGCGATCATTGCGCATATTCTGTAGAGCGCAAGAAACATCATTCCTATTTCATGTGTCACTAATCTAAAATCAGATATCTAAACATCATATGTAGTGTATGTTGTGAGATCTGGATAGGTTTAGTATCTGACTATATACACATTTATTTTAAAATAAAAAAATATTAAGATATTATATGAAGTTGGATAATTACCTGGTTCAGATTCTCCATCTCCTCCCAGGCCACCGGACGGAGAAGCAGCTGCCCTGGCCCCCGCGTCAGGACTTTCAGATCCCGCAGCTGGGAGGGAAGAAGAGGAGGCCGAGGATGGCGAGGATCTAAATCTTTTGGGGACCCGGAGATTGAGGAGCTCGCATAAAGTCACCTCATAAGGGAGTAGGTACAGTTTCCGCGGGGCCTCTCTTTTGCCCCCTCTTTTACGGGCTTGTACCCAGTCCCTTATGAGGTTGACTTTTTTTGATAAGCGCAACCTCATATCTCCGAATCTCCTCATGATTTGATCCTGGCTCCTCTGGACGTCACACACCAATCTAACCGCATTGGTGATAGACTCCCAGAGGGCCTTCTTAACGTGCGCATCTGTCAACCTCCTCTTGTTCCCAAACAGCTGGGGATAAAAGTCCTTGACGGCGTGGACCAGTGCAGCGCTCTCCTCCTTGGTGAACCTGGGAACTGACATGCCTGCTCGGTTTGATAATATAATATTTAAATATATATACTGCCTGCAGGCATTAGAGAACTGACAAAGATGGCAACGTGTAATGGACTTTTATATGGTGAAGTAAACATGAGATGCACCATGGGACAAGTTATCTGTACATCTGATTGGATAAAAGTTTGAAATATTGTTAGAATGTCTGTGAGACCATCCTGACTCAAGTTGTGTTTGTGTGATGAACTCGGATTGGCCGTTCATTAATGTTTCATATCTTAGTAACTTCCTTACACATACCTCTTGGTGGTGCTGTTACTTCATTTTTCATGTAGACTTATTTGTAACTCATGGGCCTGTCATGCGGATATGTGTGACGCAGATTTAATATCCATGATCCGTTAAATATTAATGATTAAATTCTCTTTAAAATCTAATACTGTCACATTATTAAATGTTGTAGACATTTTTCGGTTTAATAACGGTCTGTTTCTTTAATACAAATACACATTTAATATTGTATGTCTTTATTGTTCATAAAATCCATTTCTTGACTTATTGTGAAGTATTGATATTGCTCTATTAAATGTATTTATAATGCACATTGATTGTGTGCTATTGCGTGACATTAGACTAATGTTTAAAGATGCTAATCTGGTGTTTCAAGATGCGTTTCCCACGCAATATTGCTGAATGTTCAAATTCAGGTTATAATGTCAGTAACTTGGATAATCTGTTTATAAATGTTAAACTACAGGTTTGTTTGTTATTAGTAAATAAACCTCGAGCTTGTATTTGTCTGAAGTGCTCATATATGTTATTGTGCAATGGCGTCTTTATTTTTAAATAGACATTACAAACAAACAATTGTATCAAATGATCTGTAGAGATAGAAAATTGTTTAGACTTTAAAATGTAAATCAATTTATCTTAGTATTTAGATATCCGCAACAGAAGAAATTTAAATGCACATGGTTGAGCCAATCACATAAGGCATCTCTGTGCATCCACCAATCTTCATCTACTGAGCCTATCTCGATATGCTTTTCAAGCAAAGTATGTCAAGATAAGAAGAGAAGTAAATACACTCTTTAAATCTCTTAAAGGGACATTGTCCAAACAAATTTAGCGTTCGTGATTCAGATTGAGCATGAAATGTTAAACAACTTTATAATTTAATCCGATTCTCAAATGTTAAGATTTATCTTGTTATCTTTCTTTGCAAATCAATAATGATATTTTAGATTACGGACAATTGTTTCCAAAAACCTGGGTTGTCCTTGATGATTGTTGGATAAATTAATCCAACCAAAAAAAACAAGTTCTGTCCAGAGTACTGAAGCAAATAAATTATCTATTTAATGCCTTATTTTTAAAGTAATGATAGCAACATCACAAGGAGCATTCATAATATGAGACAATTTTTAAAGTTGCTTAAAATAGAATACTCATTCAGAATGTATAAATCATTAAATTTTTAACTGTCTCCCTTTAAGTATATTTTGAGTTCATGTCCCTTTAAAGAAACATTTCACAATAATGCTTAAAATATCAGAAACCTAGGCACCTTCCTTTTGCTAAATTAGTATAACATATGAGTAAAGCAAATTTAAATTAACTTCTGGATTGTTTTACACACTGACTGAAATATATATTGTAAAGGAGGTATTTTGGAGCCTTCAGCTTAGAGGGACATTAATCTATCTGCTATGTATGCATTTTGGATAAGATTATAATATTTGAACAACTTAATATGTTTTGTTATTCAATCATTAGATTGTAATTATATATATTCTTGGATTAAATACATATCTACATAGGCTATTTTGATGCTGATTGTTGGTTGCACATAGATGCCTTATGTAATTGACTAAGATATGTGCATTGATGTATTTTTTTAAAAGTATATTTAAAGACTGAATGTAATTCTATAGTACTTTCTAAATATGTTTAAATTCTTTTATGAATTTTTGAAAAAATCAATACACAATATACTTTGTGAATGTCCCTTTAAGGACCAAAACATTTGGAATGTTGATTTAACATTGTCAAAATAAACTAAAGGGGAATTAAAATTATATATAGATATGTGATGTCTAACCCAAGAGGTAAGATTTTAAAAAATACATAATATTAATAACTATAGTTAAATGACTCCACTAGAAAATTACATCGATTAACCTGGCATCCAATAACTAGCTTGTGAAAAATATCAAGTTAAATGACCTACCATTTCTAAAAGTAAAAATTAAAATAATTTCGAAAATAATGTTTTGAGATACCTAAGGAAGATACAAGATCTTATAAAATTAATTTTACATTCAACAACACTGTCACTTTAATGTAATTGAACCACTTCCCCTTCTTAAAAGTGAAAATAAATAATTTATGACAAATTTTGACTACATATCCGAAATTATTTTAACATCTAAGAATTTCCAAAGAAAAGCATCGATGGATCTCACTCCCCAATTAATGTTAAAAAAGATAGTTTAATGTAATATTCTCGGAATCAGTGGATTTTCTAAAATTAATGCATTATTTGATCTTATGCATGTGCTTGTCAAATAGCCAACTACCAGTCATGGGAGTCAAAAAAATTTTTATTGACAGATTATATGGATATTTATTATAATCTGTTCAAAAGAGTGTATTTAATAATAAAATGTTTATTATTAACATTTAAAAAAAAAAAAGTTTCTGAAACCAAAAAATATTCCTGGAAGTCATCAGATGACAATCTGAAATAAAAAAAAAAAAAATGAACAAAGTTAATACACACGTTGTCAAATATTCATAAAATACATTTACAATCATCTTGTGTCTATGCTCTAACTTTGTTCAACATTTTTTAAAGATATTTATTAATTAAATTGTTTTTTAAAAAAAATGAAAACATACACCATTATATTGTGTAATAAAAAATTAATTTAAATATCCAAATTTCTAATTATACATAATAATGTATATCACATTTCAAGAATATATATGTATGCTGAACATAAATGTAATATTTCATGTCCATTCAAATACCTCTATATCAACTATAATATGTATTCCTTTTTCTGATTGTGATCCCTAAATATCTAATGATGAAATAAGTATGACTAATGTATGTAAGCTACTAATATTCAACAGTCTTCCTGTGATTCTTAACTAGCATGCATTGGTACACCAACCTGGATAATGCATGGTCTTTGAAAGTCAATTCAGGGGTAAACAGTTGATCTTCAATAGGTGTCTTATTCATCAGTTCATAAAATAGAGGACTGGGAAATAGCATCTAAAAAAGTAAAATCATCTAAGTGTCTGATTGTGATCCCTAAATATCTAATTAAGAACTAAATATGACTAATGTATGTAAGCTACTAATATTCAACAGTCTTCCTGTGATTCTTAACTAGCATGCATTGGTACACCAACCTGGATAATGCATGGTCTTTGAAAGTCAATTCAGGGGTAAACAGTTGATCTTCAATAGGTGTCTTATTCATCAGTTCATAAAATAGAGGACTGGGAAATAGCATCTAAAAAAGTAAAATCATCTAAGTGTCTGATTGTGATCCCTAAATATCTAATTAAGAACTAAATATGACTAATGTATGTAAGCTACTAATATTCAACAGTCTTCCTGTGATTCTTAACTAGCATGCATTGGTACACCAACCTAGATAATGCATGGTCTTTGAAAGTCAATTCAGGGGTAAACAGTTGATCTTCAATAGGTGTCTTATTCATCAGTTCATAAAATAGAGGACTGGGAAATAGCATCTAAAAAAGTAAAATCATCTAAGTGTCTGATTGTGATCCCTAAATATCTAATTAAGAACTAAATATGACTAATGTATGTAAGCTACTAATATTCAACAGTCTTCCTGTGATTCTTAACTAGCATGCATTGGTACACCAACCTGGATAATGCATGGTCTTTGAAAGTCAATTCAGGGGTAAACAGTTGATCTTCAATAGGTGTCTTATTCATCAGTTCATAAAATAGAGGACTGGGAAATAGCATCTAAAAAAGTAAAATCATCTAAGTGTCTGATTGTGATCCCTAAATATCTAATTAAGAACTAAATATGACTAATGTATGTAAGCTACTAATATTCAACAGTCTTCCTGTGATTCTTAACTAGCATGCATTGGTACACCAACCTGGATAATGCATGGTCTTTGAAAGTCAATTCAGGGGTAAACAGTTGATCTTCAATAGGTGTCTTATTCATCAGTTCAAAAATAGAGGACTGGGAAATACCATCTAAAAATTAGAAAATCATCTAAGTGTCTCCAATAGGATGCCTCCACAGCCTTATTCTATCAAATAGTTGGCACTTACCATGTGAACATGTCTTTGTATGGTTTTCAAGGTCAGCAGATTTGAAAGATAATGCCAGACATGATCCCATTGTTATACTTCAATTTCAATCTTGGATTTTTCCACTGTCAGTCTGGGCAATCTTCACTGTCAGGCTTCTAATTCTTCCCTTTCAGTCTTTAGATTAAGTCAGCTCCCTAATGGCATAAAAAGTTTAATTAAAATTACTACAAGTGTGTGAATCAGTTCTGTACCCCTCTCCCACCCCCCATTTCAGAATAAATTTCTGTCACTAGCTTACTAAGCGTGTGTAGCATCTTGTGTTATTTTCTATCAAGTGTGAAGATGAGTCATATTGAGCAGAACAAACCTCTAATGTGTGACATTGAACCATAGTCATGCTAGAGGATCCCTTTCTGAGTATTTACATTTTAAGTAATGTGTAAACTAAATACTAGTTTAGAAAATGTATGCCATATGATGTATTTGTGTACAATTCATGCCAGCAACAGTCCATACATTTATACTTACCATCTGATGTCCTCTTTAAAAACCAGGTGGCAAAGACTCGCTACAGGACCCAATGCCCAGAGCATCACCTATATTAATAAATGAAACACATTTTTAGCATTTGATGAACAATCCTAACATGTTTGCACAATTCTCTACTTGTCATTTCCCTAGAGTTCACATCTATTGCCAATACTCCAGTCTAACTTCTATTCTTTACCGTCTAAAGTGGCGGTTGATGATGTCTGCTCTGACATTGAGCCCCTCGTCCCGGAATGGCCCCTCTAGAACAGGATCATCCTCCTCATCTCTGAGGAGGTTTCTGTCCACCGGGACGGCCTGCAGCATCCCAGCCCGCTGTGCAATATTATGCAGGACGCTACAGGCTACAACGATCTTAGCCACCTTCTTTGGGTTGTACTGGAGGGCTCCTCCCGACCGGTCCAGGCACCTGAACCTCATCTTCAGGAGCCCGAACATCCGTTCAACCACCGCCCTGGTTCTCTTATGAGCCCTATTGTAGCGCTCCTCAGACACATCAGTCGGGCTACGCAAGGGGGTAATGAGCCAAGGCCGGCTCATGTACCCAGAATCACCTATAAATTATGAACAGAACATAATTCAAACAGAATCCTCAAAATAGTATTTGGAGTCCAATAAAAAGTTTTGTACACGATAATCCAGTAACAAATTTTTTATAAAAAAAAAAAAAAATCTAGTTCTAGATTATTCTCTATCTTCCCATTTCATCTAAGACATGCTACATATGCGTATTTCTCCTAAACCAAGCCTTGTGTAAAATGCTAACTACATGGTTACATTGCATTCTCTATCTGAGCATTTAAGGTAAGACATGCTACATATCTGCATTGAACTAAAAGTAGACATTAGCGGAAAGAGACAATGACATGGTTAAATTGCATTAGCTAATATCTTCCCATTTCAGCTAAGACATGCTACATATGCGTATTTCTCCTAAACCAAACCTTGTGTAAAATGCTAACTAAATGGTTACATTGCATTCTCTATCTGAGCATTTAAGGTAAGACATGCTACATATCTGCATTGAACTAAAAGTAGACATTAGCGGAAAGAGACAATGACATGGTTAAATTGCATTAGCTAATATCTTCCCATTTCAGCTAAGACATGCTACATATGCGTATTTCTCCTAAACCAAACCTTGTGTAAAATGCAAACTAAATGGTTACATTGCATTCTCTATCTGAGCATTTAAGGTAAGACATGCTACATATCTGCATTGAACTAAAACTAGACATTAGCGGAAATAAAACTAAATGGTTACATTGCATTCTCTATCTGAGCATTTAAGGTAAGACATGCTACATATCTGCATTGAACTAAAAGTAGACATTAGCGGAAAGAGACAATGACATGGTTAAATTGCATTAGCTAATATCTTCCCATTTCAGCTAAGACATGCTACATATGCATATTTCTCCTAAACAAAGCCTTGTGTAAAATGCTAACTACATGGTTACATTGCATTCTCTATCTGAGCATTTAAGGTAAGACATGCTACATATCTGCATTGAACTAAAACTAGACATTAGCGGAAATAAAACTAAATGGTTACATTGCATTCTCTATCTGAGCATTTAAGGTAAGACATGCTACATATCTGCATTGAACTAAAAGTAGACATTAGCGGAAAGAGACAATGACATGGTTAAATTGCATTAGCTAATATCTTCCCATTTCAGCTAAGACATGCTACATATGCATATTTCTCCTAAACCAGACCTTGTGTAAAATGCTAACTAAATGGTTCCATTGCATTCTCTATCTGAGCATTTAAGGTAAGACATGCTACATATCTGCATTGAACTAAAACTAGACATTAGCGGAAATAAAACTAAATGGTTACATTGCATTCTCTATCTGAGCATTTAAGGTAAGACATGCTACATATCTACATTGAACTAAAAGTAGACATTAGCGGAAAGAGACAATGACATGGTTAAATTGCATTAGCTAATATCTTCCCATTTCAGCTAAGAAATGCTACATATGCATATTTCTCCTAAACAAAGCCTTGTGTAAAATGCTAACTACATGGTTACATTGCATTCTCTATCTGAGCATTTAAGGTAAGACATGCTACATATCTGCATTGAACTAAAACTAGACATTAGCGGTGGAAAATAACAAATGGTTAAATTGCATCCTATAGCTGAACATTACGCTAACATTTTAAAACTACAGTGGAAATTGTCAAACTAATTAACCATGTTGTGCACAAATACTCACCAACGAGATAACCAGGGGGCCTTTGTCTTTCCTCAAACTGTCTCCACAGGGACGACTGAAAGAGGATGCGGGCATCATGACAAGCTCCTGCAAAATTCGCACACACATGCATAATCCTCATCTGTGCGTCACAAACATACTGCACGTTGAGGCTATGAAAATGTTTGCGATTTCTGAAGGGCAAGTCATCAATTGGAGCACGCAGCGCAATGTGGGTACAATCTATGGCTCCCAAGACATTGGGCAATTCAGCAATATCAAAGAATTCCCGCTTCAGGCGCCTCCAATCACCATCATTTTGTGGGAATCCTATGTAATGCTTACTGATACGTACCATGGCGTCCAGAAATTTATCAAACACCACAGAGAATGTACCTTGAGCCAGGCCATGCATGTACAGTTCTCCGGATTGAAAACTCCCGGAGGCCAGGACGTATAGACAGCTTAGCATCTTACTCATGGGGGGAACAGCAGTCCTTATTTGTATACGTGGCTCCAAATGAGGTTTAAGAAGATCGTAAAGGCCAATGAGCTGTTCGCGATTGAGCCGATACTTATCATAAACCTCAAAGTCGCTCATGTTTTCCAAGGTGGGTCTCACCCTGTAGACACGAGGACCTCGAACCAGATGACCCCTTTGTCTCAGTCTGAGCCGCCGAGGCTGCCTGATTCGATCAACAGCTAGTTCGCCAATAGCAGCACCAGCAGCGTCTACCATGTCATCGTCATCCATCTTTCAAAACAGCGTAACAAGGTAAGCACTTGATCTGATGTGGATCACAAGTGATGCTTTGGCCATGTTGTTTGGGGGATTTATAGTACAATTAGTCCAATGGTAGTGAGTTTGTAATGATTGCTGATTGTATTCACTTGTTTGTATGTGAGCGGCGCGAATGCTTTCACAGTGGGTGTTTTTTTGTTGTTTGCTGAAATGTTGTTTTCCCACAATGAATCTCAATGTGAAAGTGTCAAATATCACACATACAGTGCATGTTCATATGCGTAATCAATATTTCTTAAACGTGATCTTATAGTAACAAGCACACGTCCAGGCTAACATGAATGAAAGTGCATAGTTGTGTATAATGTGCATCGAATGTGATCGATCAATGTTGCTGCAATATTGTTTGTAAACGATAAAGTAACATCTGTCATCTGTAGTATTGTATATATAAGTGATTGCCGAGCTGTCAATATTGTATGCGTCCCTTTAAAATCGCAATAATAATTCAGAACTTCCCGTCTGCCATCTGTAGTATTATATATATAAGTGATTGCCGAGCTGTCAATATTGTATGCGTCCCTTTAAAATCGCAATAATAATTCAGAACTTCCCGTCTGCCATCTGTAGTATTATATATATAAGTGATTGCCGAGCTGTCAATATTGTATGCGTCCCTTTAAAATCGCAATAATAATTCAGAACTTCCCGTCTGCCATCTGTAGTATTGTATATATAAGTGATTGCCGAGCTGTCAATATTGTATGCGTCCCATTCAAATGGCACTAATACTGAAGCACTTCCGGCTGCCATCTGTAGTATTGTATATATAAGTGATTGCCGAGCTGTCAATATTGTATGCGTCCCTTTAAAATCGCAATAATAATTCAGAACTTCCCGTCTGCCATCTGTAGTATTATATATATAAGTGATTGCCGAGCTGTCAATATTGTATGCGTCCCTTTAAAATCGCAATAATAATTCAGAACTTCCCGTCTGCCATCTGTAGTATTATATATATAAGTGATTGCTGAGCTGTCAATATTGTATGCGTCCCTTTAAAATCGCAATAATAATTCAGAACTTCCCGTCTGCCATCTGTAGTATTATATATATAAGTGATTGCCGAGCTGTCAATATTGTATGCGTCCCTTTAAAATCACAATAATTATTCAGAACTTCCCGTCTGCCATCTGTAGTATTATATATATATAAGTGATTGCCGAGCTGTCAATATTGTATGCGTCCCATTCAAATGGCACTAATACTGAATAACTTCCGGCTGTCATCTGTAGTATTATATATATAAGTGATTTGCGATCTGACAATATTTATTAATTGTCCCATTCAAATCTCCCTAATAATGCTGTTCCAAACTGTTGTTTACGTATATGTTGTATTGTAGTATTGAGTGTTAAAGTTCAGAAAGGGGCGGTACAGTGGTGAATCTGTGATGTGTATGGTTGAATCTTCTAATGACGTCATGATATTATTAACCTGCCTATGTAGTTCTGAAATCCTCATTGTGTTGTTGTATTGTGCTACATTGTTATTGTGTGCTGAATAAAATCTAAATGTGTGCTTTGTGGTTGCGTGATGGGTGATGCGTGTTATGTACATGTACGTATATATTGTGATTGTGTCCCACATATGCTGACTTCTATATAGCGGTGTGGCATTGTTGTTCCTTCCCATAAAGTGACATCTGTAATCTGGTGTAATGATGTTGTTATTGTACGTAATTCCTAATGGTTTATTGTGATGGAATCGTGATGTTAAAGGTACAGTAAAATCCATATGTTCTGTTTTGTGATTCCTATAGAGAATGTAATGTGTTTTTCCCCCATCATTTGAATGCACATGTATGAGTGAATGCTAAAAGTAATGTATGTGCATCCATGAGTGATCATGTGTTAAGCCTATGTAGATATGCAGTTGCTGCAAGCATATGAGTTGAATAACTGAAATGCAAGAATAAAGGTAAATGAGAATTGTTTCCCATTGTGTAGTGTTTGTGAATCCTGAAAAGTTGACATTATTTTTGTGTCCGTTTAAATGTAATATTTTTTGGTATAAAATTTTGTTACTAGTGATGTTGATTTGTAGTTGATGTAATCTAAAAGTGTGAAACAATTTAATGGTGTTGTGAATATTCAATAATTAAAATCCATAAATCCACCATAGGGAAATAGTCATTTCTTGATCTATTTATCATAGCTGGGTCTAACGCATAAAATCATGTATTTTCTAGCGCTGGTATTTGGAGTTTTTCTGTCTACGCTATTTGCGTGCGTTAGGGAAATGTGGGTTTCGCGTGCACGAGCACATCTTCCCAATAGAAGTCAATGGAGGCTCTAAAAATTTGTGTTTTTTTTTTCTAAGACTGGTTTTCCTCGTAAAGTGAGTGACGTCATGAGCTTGTGTGAAAAAGTAACTAAATCGTGTTCTTTTTGTAATAAATAAATAATTTTTGTATGTCATGTGGTGTATATTGTTTGTATGCATCGATGAGTGTATATTTGTGATAATGTTATAAGTTAGATGTAGGTATATGAGGGTCTTTTCCCGTGTGTCAATGTAAGTCAATGGGAAAATGGATTTGTGTTGTTTTTTTTCTAACACCCGAGATCTCGCAACTTTGATCATTTGTATTTGGATGAAAAATTATTAAATTTTAAAAATAAACATAGTGTAGTGTTTGTATGAGTGTAAGTGTAGTTTGTGTAATATTAGTTTTGTGATTCGTGGCTGTTTATTTTGTCGGTATATGTTTACTACTGGGTCTGAGGTGTCGGTAGAAATTTGAGCGTTGAGTGATTTTTGAGTGTCGGTAAATGAACTCTAAATACCGGAGTCCGTAAGAAACCCGCGTTAGGGGCCTCTAACGCTGGTTTTAACGGCTAACGCCAAACTCCAAATCTAGGCCTAAGGTTGATGGGGCTATCTCTACTCTTGCTAAACGTACTACTATTCCTACGGCAGATAGTACTTCCTTTAAGGATCCTTTAGATAGGAAAATTGAATCCTTTCTAAGAAAAGCTTACTTATGTTCAGGTAATCTTCTTAGACCTGCTATATCTTTAGCAGATGTTGCTGCAGCTTCAACTTTTTGGTTGGAAGCTTTAGCGTAGCAAGTAACAGATCATAATTCTCATAGCATTGTTAATCTTCTTCAACATGCTAATAATTTTATTTGTGATGCCATATTTGATATCATTAGGGTTGATGTCAGGTATATGTCTCTAGCTATTTTAGCTAGAAGAGCTTTATGGCTTAAAACTTGGAATGCTGATATGTCTTCCAAGTCAACTTTGCTTTCCCTTTCTTTCCAGGGTAATAAATTATTTGGTTCACAGTTGGATTCCATTATTTCAACTGTTACTGGGGGGAAAGGAACTTTTTTACCACAGGATAAAAAATCTAAAGGTAAATTTAGGTCTACTAATCGTTTTCGTTCCTTTCGTCACAATAAGGAACAAAAGCCTGATCCTTCCCCTACAGGAGCGGTATCAGTTTGGAAACCATCTCCAGTCTGGAATAAATCCAAGCCTTTTAGAAAGCCAAAGCCAGCTCCCAAGTCAACATGAAGGTGCGGCCCTCATTCCAGCCCAGCTGGTAGGGGGCAGATTACGATTTTTCAAAGAAATTTGGATCAATTCGATTCACAATCTTTGGATTCAAAACATTGTTTCACAAGGGTACAGAATAGGCTTCAAGATAAGGCCTCCTGCAAGAAGATTTTTTCTTTCCCGTGTCCCAGTAAATCCAGTGAAGGCTCAAGCATTTCTGAAATGTGTTTGAGATCTAGAGTTAGCTGGAGTAATTGTGCCAGTTCCAGTTCTGGAACAGGGGCTGGGGTTTTACTCAAATCTCTTTATTGTTCCAAAGAAGGAGAATTCCTTCAGACCAGTTCTGGATTTAAAAATATTGAATCATTATGTAAGGATACCAACATTCAAAATGGTAACTATAAGGACTATTGTGCCTTTTGTTCAGCAAGGGCATTATATGTCCACAATAGATTTACAGGATGCATATCTGCATATTCCGATTCATCCAGATCACTATCAGTTTCTGAGATTCTCTTTCCTAGACAAGCATTACCAGTTTGTGGCTCTGCCGTTTGGCCTAGCAACAGCTCCAAGGATTTTTACAAAGGTTCTCGGTGCCCTTCTGTCTGTAATCAGAGAACAGGGTATTGTGGTATTTCCTTATTTGGACGATATCTTGGTACTTGCTCAGTCTTCACATTTAGCAGAATCTCATACGAATCGACTTTTATTGTTTCTTCAAAAACATGGTTGGAGGATCAATTTACCAAAAAGTTAATTGATTCCTCAGACAAGGGTAACCTTTTTAGGTTTCCAGATAGATTCAGTGTCCATGACTCTGTCTCTGACAGACAAGAGACGTCTAAAATTGGTTTCAGCTTGTCGAAACCTTCAGTCTCAATCATTCCCTTCGGTAGCCTTATGCATGGAAATTCTAGGTCTTATGACTGCTGCATCGGACGCGATCCCCTTTGCTCGTTTTCACATGCGACCTCTTCAGCTCTGTATGCTGAACCAGTGGTGCAGGGATTATACAAAGATATCTCAATTAATATCTTTAAAACTCTCAATTAATATCTTTAAAACTCTCTGACGTGGTGGACAGACCACCATCGTTTAGTTCAGGGGGCTTCTTTTGTTCTTCCGACCTGGACTGTGATTTCAACAGATGCAAGTCTGACAGGTTGGGGAGCTGTTTGGGGGTCTCTGACAGCACAAGGGGTTTGGGAATCTCAGGAGGTGAGATTACAAATCAACATTTTGGAACTCCGTGCAATTTTCAGAGCTCTTCAGTCATGGCCTCTTCTAAAGAGAGAGTCGTTCATTTGTTTTCAGACGGACAATGTCACAACTGTGGCATATGTCAATCATCAAGGAGGGACTCACAGTCCTCTGGCTATGAAAGAAGTATCTCGAATACTGGTATGGGCGGAATCCAGTTCCTGTCTAATTTCTGTGGTTCATATCCCAGGTATAGACAATTGGGAAGCAGATTATCTCAGTCGCCAAATGTTACATCCGGGCGAATGGTCTCTTCACCCAGAGGTATTTCTTCAGATTGTTCAAATGTGGGGACTTCCAGAAATAGATCTGATGGCTTCTCATCTAAACAAGAAACTTCCCAGGTATCTGTCCAGATCCAGGGATCCTCAGGCGGAGGCAGTGGATGCATTGTCACTTCCTTGGAAGTATCATCCTGCCTATATCTTTCCGCCTCTAGTTCTCCTTCCAAGAGTGATTTCCAAGATTCTAAAGGAGTGCTCGTTTGTTCTGCTGGTGGCTCCAGCATGGCCTCACAGGTTTTGGTATGCGGATCTTGTCCGGATGGCCACTTGCCAACCGTGGACTCTTCCATTAGGACCAGACCTTCTATCGCAAGGTCCTTTTTTCCATCAGGATCTCAAATCCTTAAATTTGAAGGTATGGAGATTGAACGCTTGATTCTCAGTCATAGAGGTTTCTCTGACTCAGTAATTAATACTATGTTACAGGCTCGTAAATCTGTATCTAGGAAGATATATCATCGAGTCTGGAAGATTTACATTTCTTGGTGTTCTTCTCATCATTTTTCTTGGCATTCTTTTAGAATTCCTAGAATTTTACAGTTTCTTCAGGATGGTTTGGATAAAGGTTTGTCTGCAAGTTCCTTGAAAGGACAAATCTCTGCTCTTTCTGTTCTTTTCCACAGAAAGATTGCTAGTCTTCCTGATATTCATTGTTTTGTACAGGCTTTGGTTCGTATAAAACCTGTTATTAAGTCAATTTCTCCTCCTTGGAGTTTGAATTTGGTTCTGGGGGCTCTTCAAGCTCCTCCGTTTGAACCTATGCATTCGCTGGACATTAAATTACTTTCTTGGAAAGTTTTGTTTCTTTTGGCCATCTCTTCTGCTAGAAGAGTTTCTGAATTATCTGCTCTTTCTTGTGAGTCTCCTTTTCTGATTTTTCATCAGGATAAGGCGGTGTTGCGAACTTCTTTTAAATTTTTACCTAAGGTTGTGAATTCTAACAACATTAGTAGAGAAATTGTGGTTCCTTCATTGTGTCCTAATCCTAAGAATTCTAAGGAAAGATCGTTGCATTCTTTGGATGTAGTTAGAGCTTTGAAATATTATGTTGAAGCTACTAAAAATTTCCGAAAGACTTCTAGTCTATTTGTTATCTTTTCCGGTTCTAGAAAATGTCAGAAGGCCTCTGCCATTTCTTTGGCGTCTTGGTTAAAGTTTTTGATTCATCATGCTTATGTCGAGTCGGGTAAAACTCCGCCTCAAAGGATTACAGCTCATTCTACTAGGTCAGTTTCTACTTCCTGGGCGTTTAGGAATGAAGCTTCGGTTGATCAGATTTTCAAAGCAGCAACTTGGTCTTCTTTGCATACTTTTACTAAATTCTACCATTTTGATGTGTTTTCTTCTTCTGAAGCAGTTTTTGGTAGAAAAGTACTTCAGGCAGCTGTTTCAGTTTGATTCTTCTGCTTATAATTTCAGTTTTTTCATTATAAGATTTAAACTTTGTTTTGGGTGTGGATTATTTTCAGCGGAATTGGCTGTCTTTATTTTATCCCTCCCTCTCTAGTGACTCTTGCGTGGAAGATCCACATCTTGGGTAGTCATTATCCCATACGTCACTAGCTCATGGACTCTTGCTAATTACATGAAAGAAAACATAATTTGTGTAAGAACTTACCTGATAAATTCATTTCTTTCATATTAGCAAGAGTCCATGAGGCCCACCCTTTTTGTGGTGGTTATAATTTTTTTGTATAAAGCACAATT
Organism: Bombina bombina; assembly: GCF_027579735.1. NCBI lineage: Eukaryota > Metazoa > Chordata > Amphibia > Anura > Bombinatoridae > Bombina > Bombina bombina. The sequence continues at coordinate 151,579 of NW_026510919.1, forward strand.
ATTCCAATTCCTTATTTTTTTATGCTTTCGCACTTTTTTCTTATCACCCAACTTCTTGGCTATTCGTTAAACTGATTTGTGGGTGTGGTGAGGGGTGTATTTATAGGCATTTTGAGGTTTGGGAAACTTTGCCCCTCCTGGTAGGAATGTATATCCCATACGTCACTAGCTCATGGACTCTTGCTAATATGAAAGAAATGAATTTATCAGGTAAGTTCTTACATAAATTATGTTATTTGTATCTATTATGTATCAATTTACTAGATTCCCGCCCTACCACATGAACTATTGAACTTCTGAATAGTATTTGTTAAATAGAATGTTAAATTCGAAATTTCGAATGTGGACATTCGATACAATTATAAACATTCGAATTCGAAAGTGACATTCGAAAACTGTAAATAACATTCGATTTTCGAATTTTTAAGAATATTCGTTCTTATCGACATTCGGATTTAGAATTCGAATTTCGGTAATAACATTCGTTCTACATTCGAAATTCGAAAATTTACACATTCGCCCATCCCTAGTTACCGCTACTGGCCATACTCTGTGTATACGTTACCACTGCTGGCCAGACTCTGTGTATACGTTACCACTACTGGCCAGACTCTGTGTATACATTACCACTACTGGCCAGACTCTGTGTATACGTTACCACTACTGGCCAGACTCTGTGTATACGTTATCGCTACTGGTCAGACTCTGTGTATACGTTACCACTACTGGCCAGACTCTGTGTATACGTTACTGCTACTGGCCAGACTCTGTGTATACGTTACCACTACTGGTCAGACTCTGTGTATACGTTACCGCTACTGGCCATACTCTGTGTATACATTACCACTACTGGCCAGACTCTGTGTATACGTTACCGCTACTGGCCAGACTCTGTGTATTCGTTACCGCTACTGGCCATACACTGTGTATACGTTACCACTACTGGCCAGACTCTGTGTATACATTACCACTACTGGCCAGACTCTGTGTATACGTTACCGCTACTGGTCAGACTCTGTGTATACGTTACCACTACTGGCCAGACTCTGTGTATACGTTACCGCTACTGGCCAGACTCTGTGTATTCGTTACCGCTACTGGCCATACTCTGTGTATACGTTACCACTGCTGGCCAGACTCTGTGTATACGTTACCACTACTGGCCAGACTCTGTGTATATATTACCACTACTGGCCAGACTCTGTGTATATGTTACCGCTACTGGCCAGACTCTGTGTATACGTTACCACTACTGGTCAGACTCTGTGTATACGTTACCACTACTGGCCATATTCTGTGTATACGTTACCACTACTGGCCAGACTCTGTGTATACGTTACCGCTACTGGCCAGACTCTGTGTATTCGTTACCGCTACTGGCCATACTCTGTGTATACGTTACCACTGCTGGCCAGACTCTGTGTATACATTACCACTACTGGCCAGACTCTGTGTATACGTTACCGCTACTGGCCAGACTCTGTGTATACGTTACCGCTACTGGCCAGACTCTGTGTATACGTTACCGCTAATGGCCAGACTCTGTGTATACGTTACCACTACTGGTCAGACTCTGTGTATACGTTACCGCTACTGGCCAGACTCTGTGTATACATTACCACTACTTGCCAGATTCTGTGTATACGTTACCACTACTAGTTTCAGGGCCACGCCCCTTCCTCAGGTGTAACTGAGTCAATCGTTCCTAATTAACAGACAGCACTTGCCTGGCTAGCCTCTGTGTATACATTACCGCTACTGGCCAGACTCTGTGTATACGTTACCGCTACTGGTCAGACTCTGGGTATACGTTACCACTACTGGCCAGACTCTGTGTATACGTTACCACTACTGGCCAGACTCTGTGTATACGTTACCATTACTGGCCAGACTCTGTGTATACGTTATCCCTACTGGCCAGACTCTGTGTATACGTTACCGCTACTGGCCAGACTCTGTGTATATGGTACCACTACTGGCCAGACTCTGTGTATACGTTACCACTACTGGCCAGACTCTGTGTATACGTTACCACTACTAGTTTCAGGGTCACGCCCCTTCCTCAGGTGTAACTGACAGAGTCAATCGCTCCTATTTAACAGACAGCACTTGCCTAAATGACCAATAGGCTTCTACTGAGTGAGAGCGTCACCTTTTCAAGTCTTCAAATACTTATGTGTTCTTAAATGTTATTAAAGGCATAGCTCTACTATATACATACAGTATGTTATTAAAGGCATAGCGCTACTATATACATACGGTATGTTATTAAAGGCATAGCACTACTATATACATACAGTATGTTATTAAAGGTATAGCTCTACTATATACATACAGTATGTTATTAAAGGCATAACTCTACTGTATACATACAGTATGTTATTAAAGGCATAGCTCTACTATATACATACAGTATGTTATAAAAGGCATAGCTTTACTATATACATACAGTATGTTATTAAATGTATAGCACTACTATATACATACAGTATGTTATTAAAGGTATAGCACTACTATAAACATACAGTATGTTATTAAAGGTATAGCTCTAAAATATACATACAGTATGTTATTAAAGGCATAGCTCTACTATATACATACAGTATGTTATTAAAGGCATAGCGCTACTATATACATACAGTATGTTATTAAAGGTATAGCTCTACTATATGCATACAGTATGTTCTTAAAGGCATAGCTTTACTATATACATACAGTATGTTATTAAAGGCATAGCACTACTATATACATACAGTATGTTATTAAAGGCATAGCACTACTATATACAAACAGTATGTTATTAAAGACATAGCACTACTATATACATGCAGTATGTTATTAAAGACATAGCACTACTATATACATACAGTATGTTATTAAAGGCATAACGCTACTATATACATACAGTATGTTATTAAAGACATAGCACTACTATATACATACAGTATGTTATTAAAGACATAGCACTACTATATACATACAGTATGTTATTAAAGGCATAGCTCTACTATATACATACAGTATGTTATTAAAGGTATAGCTCTACTATATACATACAGTATGTTATTAAAGGTATAGCTCTACTATATACGTACAGTATGTTATTAAAGGTATAGTACTACTATATACATACAGTATGTTATTAAAGGTATAGCTCTACTATATACATACAGTATGTTATTAAAGGTATAGTTCTACTATATACATACAGTATTTTATTAAAGGTATAGCTCTACTATATACATACAGTATGTTCTTAAAGGCACAGCTCTATTATATACATACAGTATGTTATTAAAGGCATAGCACTAATATATACATACAGTATGTTATTAAAGGCATAGCACTACTATATACAAACAGTATGTTATTAAAGACATAGCACTACTATATACATGCAGTATGTTATTAAAGACATAGCACTACTATATACATACAGTATGTTATTAAAGACATAGCACTACTATATACATACAGTATGTTAATAAAGGCATAGCTCTACTATATACATACAGTATGTTATTAAAGGTATAGCTCTACTATATACATACATTATGTTATTAAAGGTATAGCTCTACTATATACATACAGTATGTTATTAAAGGTATAGCTCTACTATATACATACAGTATGTTTTTAAAGGCATAGCTCTACTATATACATACAGTATGTTATTAAAGACATAGCACTACTATATACATATAGTATGTTATTATAGGCATATCTCTACTCTATACATACAGTATGTTATTAAAGACATAGCACTACTGTATACATACAGTATGTTATTATAGGCATATCTGTACTATATACATACAGTATGTTATTAAAGGTATAGCACTACTATATGCATACAGTATGTTATTAAAGGCATAGCTCTATTATTTACATACAGTATGTTATTAAAGGCATAGCTCTACTATATACATACAGTATGTTATTAAAGCTATAGCTCTACTATATACATACAGTATGTTATTAAAGGTATAGCTCTACTATATACATACAGTATGTTATTAAAGGTATAGCTCTACTATATACATACAGTATGTTTTTAAAGACATAGCTCTACTATATACATACAGTATGTTATTAAAGGCAAAGCTCTACTATATACATAGAGTATGTTATTAAAGACATAGCGCTACTATATACATACAGTATGTTATTGAAGGCATAGCTCTACTATATACATACAGTATGTTATTAAAGGCATAGCTCTATTATATACATACAGTATCGGCTAGATTTTGAGTTTGGCGTTAGCCGTCAAAACCAGCATTAGAGGCTCCTAACGCTGGTTTTGGGCTACCGCTGGTATTTAGAGTCAGTCAGGAAAGAGTCTAACGCTCACTTTGCAGCTGCAACTTTTCAATACCGCAGATCCCCCTACGCCATTTGCGTATCCTATCTTTTCAATGGGATCTTTCTAACGCCGGTATTTAGAGTTGTGGCTGAAGTGAGCATTAGAAATCTAACGACGAAACTCCAGCCACAGAAAAAATTCAGTAGTTAAGAGCTTTCTGGGCTAACGCTGGTTCATAAAGCTCTTAACTACTGTGCTCTAAAGTACACTAACACCCATAAACTACCTATGTACCCCTAAACCGAGGCCCCCCCACATCGCCGCCACTCTATTAAATTTTTTTAACCCCTAATCTGCCGACCGCACACCGCCGCAAGCTACGTTATCCCTATGTACCCATAATCTGCTGCCCCTAACACCGCCGACCTCTATATTATATTTATTAACCCCTAATCTGCCGCCCCCAACGTCGCCTCCACCTACCTACAATTATTAACCCCTAATCTGCCGACCGGACCTCACCGCCACTATAATAAATGTATACAGTATGTTATTAAAGGCATAGCACTACTATATACATACAGTATGTTATTAAAGGCATAGCACTACTATATACAAACAGTATGTTATTAAAGACATAGCACTACTATATACATGCAGTATGTTATTAAAGACATAGCACTACTATATACATACAGTAGCACTACTATATACATACAGTATGTTATTAAAGACATAGCACTATTATATACATACAGTATGTTATTAAAGGCATAGCTCTACTATATACATACAGTATGTTATTAAAGGTATAGCTCTACTATATACATACAGTATGTTATTAAAGGTATAGCTCTACTATATACATACAGTATGTTATTAAAGGTATAGCACTACTATATACATACAGTATGTTATTAAAGGTATAGCTCTACTATATACATACAGTATGTTATTAAAGGTATAGTTCTACTATATACATACAGTATTTTATTAAAGGTATAGCTCTACTATATACATAGAGTATGTTCTTAAAGGCACAGCTCTATTATATACATACAGTATGTTATTAAAGGCATAGCACTAATATATACATACAGTATGTTATTAAAGGCATAGCACTTCTATATACAAACAGTATGTTATTAAAGACATAGCACTACTATGTACATGCAGTATGTTATTAAAGACATAGCACTACAATATACATACAGTATGTTATTAAAGGCATAGCGCTACTATATACATACAGTATGTTATTAAAGACATAGCGCTACTATATACATACAGTATGTTATTAAAGACATAGCACTACTATATACATACAGTATGTTAATAAAGGCATAGCTCTACTATATACATACAGTATGTTATTAAAGGTATAGCTCTACTATATACATACATTATGTTATTAAAGGTATAGCTCTACTATATACATACAGTATGTTATTAAAGGTATAGCTCTACTACATACATACAGTATGTTTTTAAAGGCATAGCTCTACTATATACATACAGTATGTTATTAAAGACATAGCACTACTATATACATACAGTATGTTAATAAAGGCATAGCTCTACTATATACATACAGTATGTTATTAAAGGTATAGCTCTACTATATACATACATTATGTTATTAAAGGTATAGCTCTACTATATACATACAGTATGTTATTAAAGGTATAGCTCTACTATATACATACAGTATGTTTTTAAAGGCATAGCTCTACTATATACATACAGTATGTTATTAAAGACATAGCACTACTATATACATATAGTATGTTATTATAGGCATATCTCTACTCTATACATACAGTATGTTATTAAAGACATAGCACTACTGTATACATACAGTATGTTATTATAGGCATATCTGTACTATATACATACAGTATGTTATTAAAGGTATAGCACTACTATATGCATACAGTATGTTATTAAAGGCATAGCTCTATTATTTACATACAGTATGTTATTAAAGGCATAGCTCTACTATATACATACAGTATGTTATTAAAGCTATAGCTCTACTATATACATACAGTATGTTATTAAAGGTATAGCTCTACTATATACATACAGTATAGTATTAAAGGTATAGCTCTACTATATACATACAGTATGTTTTTAAAGACATAGCTCTACTATATACATACAGTATGTTATTAAAGGCAAAGCTCTACTATATACATAGAGTATGTTATTAAAGACATAGCGCTACTATATACATACAGTATGTTATTGAAGGCATAGCTCTACTATATACATACAGTATGTTATTAAAGGCATAGCTCTATTATATACATACAGTATCGGCTAGATTTTGAGTTTGGCGTTAGCCGTCAAAACCAGCATTAGAGGCTCCTAACGCTGGTTTTGGGCTACCGCTGGTATTTAGAGTCAGTCAGGAAAGAGTCTAACGCTCACTTTGCAGCCGCAACTTTTCAATACCGCAGATCCCCCTACGCCATTTGCGTATCCTATCTTTCAATGGGATCTTTCTAACGCCGGTATTTAGAGTTGTGGCTGAAGTGAGCATTAGAAATCTAACGACGAAACTCCAGCCACAGAAAAAATTCAGTAGTTAAGAGCTTTCTGGGCTAACGCCGGTTCATAAAGCTCTTAACTACTGTGCTCTAAAGTACACTAACACCCATAAACTACCTATGTACCCCTAAACCGAGGCCCCCCCACATCGCCGCCACTCTATTAAAAATTTTTAACCCCTAATCTGCCGACCGCACACCGCCGCAAGCTACGTTATCCCTATGTACCCATAATCTGCTGCCCCTAACACCGCCGACCTCTATATTATATTTATTAACCCCTAATCTGCCGCCCCCAACGTCGCCTCCACCTACCTACAATTATTAACCCCTAATCTGCCGACCGGACCTCACCGCCACTATAATAAATGTATACAGTATGTTATTAAAGGCATAGCACTACTATATACATACAGTATGTTATTAAAGGCATAGCACTACTATATACAAACAGTATGTTATTAAAGACATAGCACTACTATATACATGCAGTATGTTATTAAAGACATAGCACTACTATATACATACAGTAGCACTACTATATACATACAGTATGTTATTAAAGACATAGCACTATTATATACATACAGTATGTTATTAAAGGCATAGCTCTACTATATACATACAGTATGTTATTAAAGGTATAGCTCTACTATATACATACAGTATGTTATTAAAGGTATAGCTCTACTATATACATACAGTATGTTATTAAAGGTATAGCACTACTATATACATACAGTATGTTATTAAAGGTATAGCTCTACTATATACATACAGTATGTTATTAAAGGTATAGTTCTACTATATACATACAGTATTTTATTAAAGGTATAGCTCTACTATATACATAGAGTATGTTCTTAAAGGCACAGCTCTATTATATACATACAGTATGTTATTAAAGGCATAGCACTAATATATACATACAGTATGTTATTAAAGGCATAGCACTTCTATATACAAACAGTATGTTATTAAAGACATAGCACTACTATGTACATGCAGTATGTTATTAAAGACATAGCACTACAATATACATACAGTATGTTATTAAAGGCATAGCGCTACTATATACATACAGTATGTTATTAAAGACATAGCGCTACTATATACATACAGTATGTTATTAAAGACATAGCACTACTATATACATACAGTATGTTAATAAAGGCATAGCTCTACTATATACATACAGTATGTTATTAAAGGTATAGCTCTACTATATACATACATTATGTTATTAAAGGTATAGCTCTACTATATACATACAGTATGTTATTAAAGGTATAGCTCTACTACATACATACAGTATGTTTTTAAAGGCATAGCTCTACTATATACATACAGTATGTTATTAAAGACATAGCACTACTATATACATATAGTATGTTATTATAGGCATATCTCTACTCTATACATACAGTATGTTATTAAAGACATAGCACTACTGTATACATACAGTATGTTATTATAGGCATATCTGTACTATATACATACAGTATGTTATTAAAGGTATAGCACTACTATATGCATACACTATGTTATTAAAGGCATAGCTCTATTATATACATACAGTATGTTATTAAAGGCATAGCTCTACTATATACATACAGTATGTTATTAAAGCTATAGCTCTACTATATACATACAGTATGTTATTAAAGGTATAGCTCTACTATATACATACAGTATGTTATTAAAGGTATAGCTCTACTATATACATACAGTATGTTTTTAAAGACATAGCTCTACTATATACATACAGAATGTTATTAAAGGCAAAGCTCTACTATATACATAGAGTATGTTATTAAAGACATAGCGCTACTATATACAAACAGTATGTTATTAAAGACATAGCACTACTATATACATGCAGTATGTTATTAAAGACATAGCACTACTATATACATACAGTAGCACTACTATATACATACAGTATGTTATTAAAGACATAGCACTACTATATACATACAGTATGTTATTAAAGGCATAGCTCTACTATATACATACAGTATGTTATTAAAGGTATAGCTCTACTATATACATACAGTATGTTATTAAAGGTATAGCTCTACTATATACATACAGTATGTTATTAAAGGTATAGCACTACTATATACATACAGTATGTTATTAAAGGTATAGCTCTACTATATACATACAGTATGTTATTAAAGGTATAGTTCTACTATATACATACAGTATTTTATTAAAGGTATAGCTCTACTATATACATAGAGTATGTTCTTAAAGGCACAGCTCTATTATATACATACAGTATGTTATTAAAGGCATAGCACTAATATATACATACAGTATGTTATTAAAGGCATAGCACTACTATATACAAACAGTATGTTATTAAAGACATAGCACTACTATGTACATGCAGTATGTTATTAAAGACATAGCACTACTATATACATACAGTATGTTATTAAAGGCATAGCGCTACTATATACATACAGTATGTTATTAAAGACATAGCGCTACTATATACATACAGTATGTTATTAAAGACATAGCACTACTATATACATACAGTATGTTAATAAAGGCATAGCTCTACTATATACATACAGTATGTTATTAAAGGTATAGCTCTACTATATACATACATTATGTTATTAAAGGTATAGCTCTACTATATACATACAGTATGTTATTAAAGGTATAGCTCTACTACATACATACAGTATGTTTTTAAAGGCATAGCTCTACTATATACATACAGTATGTTATTAAAGACATAGCACTACTATATACATATAGTATGTTATTATAGGCATATCTCTACTCTATACATACAGTATGTTATTAAAGACATTACACTACTGTATACATACAGTATGTTATTATAGGCATATCTGTACTATATACATACAGTATGTTATTAAAGGTATAGCACTACTATATGCATACAGTATGTTATTAAAGGCATAGCTCTATTATATACATACAGTATGTTATTAAAGGCATAGCTCTACTATATACATACAGTATGTTATTAAAGCTATAGCTCTACTATATACATATAGTATGTTATTAAAGGTATAGCTCTACTATATACATACAGTATGTTATTAAAGGTATAGCTCTACTATATACATACAGTATGTTTTTAAAGACATAGCTCTACTATATACATACAGTATGTTATTAAAGGCAAAGCTCTACTATATACATAGAGTATGTTATTAAAGACATAGCGCTACTATATACATACAGTATGTTATTGAAGGCATAGCTCTACTATATACATACAGTATGTTATTAAAGGCATAGCTCTACTATATACATACAGTATCGGCTAGATTTTGAGTTTGGCGTTAGCCGTCAAAACCAGCATTAGAGGCCCCTAACGCTGGTTTTGGGCTACCGCTGGTATTTAGAGTCAGTCAGGAAAGGGTCTAACGCTCACTTTGCAGCCGCAACTTTTCAATACCGCAGATCCCCCTACGCCATTTGCGTATCCTATCTTTTCAATGGGATCTTTCTAACGCCGGTATTTAGAGTTGTGGCTGAAGTGAGCATTAGAAATCTAACGACGAAACTCCAGCCACAGAAAAAATTCAGTAGTTAAGAGCTTTCTGGGCTAATGCAGGTTCATAAAGCTCTTAACTACTGTGCTCTAAAGTACACTAACACCCATAAACTACCTATGTACCCCTAAACCGAGGCCCCCCCACATCGCCGCCACTCTATTAAAATTTTTTAACCCCTAATCTGACGACCGCACACCGCCGCCAGCTACGTTATCCCTATGTACCCCTAATCTGCTGCCTCTAACACGGCCGACCCCTATATTATATTTATTAACCCCTAATCTGCCGCCCCCAACGTCGCCTCCACCTACCTACAATTATTAACCCCTAATCTGCCGACCGGACCTCACCGCCACTATAATAAATGTATTAACCCCTAATCCGCCTCACTCCCGCCTCAATAACCCTATAATAAATAGTATTAACCCCTAATCTGCCCTCCCTAACATCGCCGACACCTAACTTCAAGTATTAACCCCTAATCTGCCGACTGGACCTCACCGCTACTATAATAAATGTATTAACCCCTAAAGCTAAGTCTAACCATAACCCTAACACCCCCATAAGTTAAATATAATTTAAATCTAACTAAATAAATTAACTCTTATTAAATAAATTATTCCTATTTAAAGCTAAATACTTACCTGTAAAATAAACCCTAATATAGCTACAACATAAATTATAATTATATTGTAGCTATTTTAGGATTAATATTTATTTTACAGGCAACTTTGTAATTATTTTAACCAGGTACAATAGCTATTTAATAGTTAATAACTATTTAATAGCTACCTAGTTAAAATAATTACAAAATTACCTGTAAAATAAATCCTAACCTAAGTTACAATTAAACCTAACACTAAACTATCAATAAATTAATTAAATAAAATACCTACAATTATCTACAATTATACCTAACACTACACTATCAATAAATTAATTACATACAATACCTACAAATAAATACAATTAAATTAACTAACTAAAGTACAAAAAATAAAAAAGAACTAAGTTACAAAAAATAAAAAAATATTTACAAACAGAAAAATATTACAACAATTTTAAACTAATTACACCAACTCTAAGCCCCCTAATAAAATAACAAAGCCCCCCAAAATAAAAAAATGCCCTACCCTTTTCTAAAATTAAAATATAAAAGCTCTTTTACCTTACCAGCCCTTAAAAGGGCCCTTTGCGGGGCATGCCCCAAAGAATTCAGCTCTTTTGCCTGTAAAAAACCCATACAATACCCCCCCCCCAACATTACAACCCACCACCCACATACCCCTAATCTAACCCAAACCCCCCTTAAATAAACCTAACACTAAGCCCCTGAAGATCTCCCTACCTTTTCTTCACCACACCGGGTCCCGATCGGTCCAGAAGAGGGTCCGAAGTCTTCATCCAAGCCCAAGCGGGGGGCTGAAGAGTGACGTCCATCCTCCGGCTGAAGTCTTGATCCAAGCGGCGGCTAAAGAATTCCATCTTCGGGCAGAAGTCTTCATCCTATCCGGGCAGAAGAATAGATCCGGACCGGCAAACATCTTCATCCAAGCCACATCTTCTATGTTCTTCCATCCGATGACGAACGGCTCCATCTTGAAGACCTCCGGCGCGGATCCATCCTCTTCTTTCGACGACTAGATGACGAATGAAGGTTCCTTTAAGGGACGTCATCCAAGATGGCATCCCTCGAATTCCGATTGGCTGATAGGATTCTATCAGCCAATCGGAATTAAGGTAGGGAAATTCTGATAGGCTGATGGAATCAGCCAATCAGATTCAAGTTCAATCCGATTGGCTGATCCGATCAGCCAATCAGATTGAGCTCGCATTCTATTGGCTGATCGGAATTTTCCTACCTTAATTCCAATTGGCTGATAGAATCCTACATACATACAGTACGTTAATAAAGACATAACACTACTATATACATACAGTATGTTATTAAAGGTATAGCACTACTATATACATACAGTATGCTATTAAAGGCATAGCTCTACTATATACATACAGTATGTTATTAAAGGCATAGCTCTACTATATACATACAGTATGTTATTAAAAACATAGCACTACTATATAAATACAGTATGTTATTAAAGGCATAACTCTACTATATACATACAGTATGTTATTAAATGCATAGCTCTACTATATAAATACAGTATGTTATTAAAGGTATAGCTCTACTATATACATACAGTATGTTATTAAAGGTATAGTTCTACTATATACATACAGTATTTTATTAAAGGTATAGCTCTACTATATACATACAGTATGTTATTAAAGGCATAGAACTACTATATACATACAGTATGTTATTAAAGGCATAGCACTACTATATACATACAGTATGTTATTAACGGTATTGCACTACTATATACATACAGTATGTTATTAAAGGTATAGCACTACTATATACATACAGTATGTTATTAAAGGTATAGCACCACTATATACATACAGTATGTTATTAAAGGCATAGCAATACTATATACATACAGTATGTTATTAACGGTATTGCACTACTATATACATACAGTATGTTATTAAAGGTATAGCACTACTATATACATACAGTATGTTATTAAAGGTATAGCACCACTATATACATACAGTATGTTATTAAAGGCATAGCAATACTATATACATACAGTATGTTATTAACGGTATTGCACTACTATATACATACAGTATGTTATTAAAGGTATAGCACTACTATATACATACAGTATGTTATTAAAGGTATAGCACCACTATATACATACAGTATGTTATTAAAGGTATAGCACTACTATATACATACAGTATGTTATTAAAGGTATAGCTCTACTATATACATACAGTATGTTATTAAAGGTAAAGTTCTACTATATACATACAGTATTTTATTAAAGGTATAGCTCTACTATATACATACAGTATGTTATTAAAGGCATAGAGCTACTATAAACATACAGTATGTTATTAAAGGCATAGCACTACTATATATATACAGTATGCTATTGAAGGTATAGCACTACTATATACATACAGTATGTTATTAAAGGTTTAGCTCTACTATATACAAACAGTATGTTATTAAAGGCATAGCTCTACTATAAACATACAGTATGTTATTAAAGGCATAGCGCTACTATATACATACAGTATGTTATTAAAGGTATAGCACTACTATATACATACAGTATGCTATTAAAGGCATAGCTCTACTATATACATACAGTATGTTATTAAAGGCATAGCTCTACTATATACATACAGTATGTTATTAAAAACATAGCACTACTATATACATACAGTATGTTATTAAAGGCATAACTCTACTATATACATACAGTATGTTATTAAAGGCATAGCAATACTATATACATACAGTATGTTATTAACGTTATTGCACTACTATATACATACAGTATGTAATTAAAGGTATAGCACTACAATATACATACAGTATGTTATTAAAGGTATAGCACCACTATATACATACAGTATGTTATTAAAGGTATAGCACTACTATATACATACAGTATGTTATTAAAGGTATAGCTCTACTATATACATACAGTATGTTATTAAAGGCACAGGTCTATTATATACATACAGTATGTTATTAAAGGCATAGCACTACTATATACATACAGTATGTTATTAAAGGCATAGCTCTACTATATACATACAGTATGTTATTAAAGGCATAGCTTTACTATATACATACAGTATGTTATTAAATGTATAGCTCTACTATATACATACAGTATGTTATTAAAGGTATAGTTCTACTATATACATACAGTATTTTATGAAAGGTATAGCTCTACTATATACATACAGTATGTTATTAAAGGCATAGAGCTAATATATACATACAGTATGTTATTAAAGGCATAGCACTACTATATACATACAGTATGTTATTAAAGGTATAGCACTACTATATACATACAGAATGTTGTTAAAGGTTTAGCTCTACTATATACATACAGTATGTTATTAAAGGCATAGAGCTACTATAAACATACAGTATGTTATTAAAGGCATAGCACTACTATATATATACAGTATGCTATTGAAGGTATAGCACTACTATATACATACAGTATGTTATTAAAGGTTTAGCTCTACTATATACATACAGTATGTTATTAAAGGCATAGCTCTACTATAAACATACAGTATGTTATTAAAGGCATAGCGCTACTATATACATACAGTATGTTATTAAAGGTATAGCACTACTATATACATACAGTATGCTATTAAAGGCATAGCTCTACTATATACATACAGTATGTTATTAAAGGCATAGCTCTACTATATACATACAGTATGTTATTAAAAACATAGCACTACTATATACATACAGTATGTTATTAAAGGCATAACTCTACTATATACATACAGTATGTTATTAAAGGCATAGCAATACTATATACATACAGTATGTTATTAAAGTTATTGCACTACTATATACATACAGTATGTAATTAAAGGTATAGCACTACAATATACATACAGTATGTTATTAAAGGTATAGCACCACTATATACATACAGTATGTTATTAAAGGTATAGCACTACTATATACATACAGTATGCTATTAAAGGTATAGCTCTACTATATACATACAGTATGTTATTAAAGGCACAGGTCTATTATATACATACAGTATGTTATTAAAGGCATAGCACTACTATATACATACAGTATGTTATTAAAGGCATAGCTCTACTATATACATACAGTATGTTATTAAAGGCATAGCTTTACTATATACATACAGTATGTTATTAAATGTATAGCTCTACTATATACATACAGTATGTTATTAAAGGTATAGTTCTACTATATACATACAGTATTTTATGAAAGGTATAGCTCTACTATATACATACAGTATGTTATTAAAGGCATAGAGCTACTATATACATACAGTATGTTATTAAAGGCATAGCACTACTATATACATACAGTATGTTATTAAAGGTATAGCACTACTATATACATACAGTATGTTATTAAAGGTTTAGCTCTACTATATACATACAGTATGTTATTAAAGGTATAGCTCTACTATATACATACAGTATGTTATTAAAGGTATAGCACTACTATATACATACAGTATGTTATTAAAGGCATAGCTCTACTATATATATATAGTATGTTATTAAAGGTATAGCTCTACTATATACATACAGTATGTTATTAAAGGCACAGCTCTACTATATACATACAGTATGTTAATAAAGACATAGCACTACTATATACATACAGTATGTTATTAAAGGTATAGCACTACTATATACATACAGTATGCTATTAAAGGCATAGCTCTACTATATACATACAGTATGTTATTAAAGGCATAGCTCTACTATATACATACAGTATGTTATTAAAGACATAGCACTATTATATACATACAGTATGTTATTAAAGGTATAGCCCTACTATATGCATACAGTATGTTATTAAAGGTATAGTTCTACTATATACATACAGTATTTTATTAAAGGTATAGCTCTACTATATACATACAGTATGTTATTAAAGGCATAGCTCTACTATATACATACAGTATGTTATTAAAGGTTTAGCTCTGCTATATACATACAGTATGTTATTAAAGGTATAGCTCTGCTATATACATACAGTATGTTATTAAAGGTATAGCTCTACTATATACATACAGTATGTTATTAAAGGTATAGCACTACTATATACATACAGTATGTTATTAAAGGCATAGCTCTACTATATATATATAGTATGTTATTAAAGGTATAGCTCTACTATATACATACAGTATGTTATTAAAGACATAGCACTACTATATACATACAGTATGTTATT
The DNA here is from genome assembly GCF_027579735.1 of Bombina bombina. Classification (NCBI taxonomy): domain Eukaryota; kingdom Metazoa; phylum Chordata; class Amphibia; order Anura; family Bombinatoridae; genus Bombina; species Bombina bombina. Next base: position 167,851 of record NW_026510919.1, read on the forward strand.
AAAGGTATAGCTCTACTATTTACATACAGTATGTTATTAAAGGTATAGTTCTACTATATACATACAGTATTTTATTAAAGGTATAGCTCTACTATATACATACAGTATGTTATTAAAGGCATAGCTCTACTATAAACATACAGTATGTTATTAAAGGCATAGCGCTACTATATACATACAGTATGTTATTAAAGGTATAGCACTACTAAATACATACAGTATGCTATTAAAGGCATAGCTCTACTATATACATACAGTATGTTATTAAAGGCATAGCTCTACTATATACATACAGTATGTTATTAAAAACATAGCACTACTATATACATACAGTATGTTATTAAAGGCATAACTCTACTATATACATACAGTATGTTATTAAAGGCATAGCAATACTATATACATACAGTATGTTATTAACATTATTGCACTACTATATACATACAGTATGTAATTAAAGGTATAGTACTACAATATACATACAGTATGTTATTAAAGGTATAGCACCACTATATACATACAGTATGTTATTAAAGGTATAGCACTACTATATACATACAGTATGTTATTAAAGGTATAGCTCTACTATATACATACAGTATTTTATTAAAGGCACAGGTCTATTATATACATACAGTATGTTATTAAAGGCATAGCACTACTATATACATACAGTATGTTATTAAAGGCATAGCTCTACTATATACATACAGTATGTTATTAAAGGCATAGCTTTACTATATACATACAGTATGTTATTAAATGTATAGCTCTACTATATACATACAGTATGTTATTAAAGGTATAGTTCTACTATATACATACAGTATTTTATGAAAGGTATAGCTCTACTATATACATACAGTATGTTATTAAAGGCATAGAGCTACTATATACATACAGTATGTTATTAAAGGCATAGCACTACTATATACATACAGTATGTTATTAAAGGTATAGCACTACTATATACATACAGTATGTTATTAAAGGTTTAGCTCTACTATATACATACAGTATGTTATTAAAGGTATAGCTCTACTATATACATAAAGTATGTTATTAAAGGTATAGCACTACTATATACATACAGTATGTTATTAAAGGCATAGCTCTACTATATATATATAGTATGTTATTAAAGGTATAGCTCTACTATATACATACAGTATGTTAATAAAGACATAGCACTACTATATACATACAGTATGTTATTAAAGGTATAGCACTACTATATACATACAGTATGCTATTAAAGGCATAGCTCTACTATATACATACAGTATGTTATTAAAGGCATAGCTCTACTATATACATACAGTATGTTATTTAAGACATAGCACTATTATATACATACAGTATGTTATTAAAGGTATTGCCCTACTATATGCATACAGTATGTTATTAAAGGTATAGTTCTACTATATACATACAGTATTTTATTAAAGGTATAGCTCTACTATATACATACAGTATGTTATTAAAGGCATAGCTCTACTATATACATACAGTATGTTATTAAAGGCATAGCTTTACTATATACATACAGTATGTTATTAAAGGTTTAGCTCTGCTATATACATACAGTATGTTATTAAAGGTATAGCTCTACTATATACATACAGTATGTTATTAAAGGTATAGCACTACTATATACATACAGTATGTTATTAAAGGCATAGCTCTACTATATATATATAGTATGTTATTAAAGGTATTGCTCTACTATATACATACAGTATGTTATTAAAGACATAGCACTACTATATACATACAGTATGTTATTAAAGGTATAGCTCTACTATATACATACAGTATGTTATTAAAGGTATAGTTCTACTATATACATACAGTATTTTATTAAAGGTATAGCTCTACTATATACATACAGTATGTTATTAAAGACATAGAGCTACTATATACATACAGTATGTTATTAAAGGCATAGCACTACTATATACATACAGTATGTTATTAAAGTTATAGCACTACTATATACATACAGTATGTTATTAAAGGTTTAGCTCTACTATATACATACAGTATGTTATTAAAGGTATAGCTCTACTATATACATACAGTATGTTATTAAAGGTGTAGCACTACTATATACATACAGTATGTTATTAAAGGTATAGCACTACTATATACATACAGTATGTTATTAAAGGTATAGCTCTACTATATACATACTGTATGTTATTAAAAGCATAGCTCTACTATACACATACAGTATGTTATTAAAGGCATAGCACTATTATATACATCATCATACAGTATGTTATTAAAGGCATAACTCTACTATATACATACAGTATGTTATTAAAGGTATAGAACTACTATATACATACAGTATGTTATTAAAGGCATAGCAATACTATATACATACAGTATGTTATTAACGGTATTGCACTACTATATACATACAGTATGTTATTAAAGGTATAGCACTACTATATACATACAGTATGTTATTAAAGGTATAGCACTACTATATACATACAGTATGTTATTAAAGGCATGGCACTACTTTATACATACAGTATGTCATTAAAGGCATAGCACTACTATATACATACAGTATGTTATTAAAGATATAGATCTACTATATACATACAGTATGTAAATAAAGACATAGCGCTACTATATACATACAGTATGTTATTAAAGACATAGCTTTACTATATACATACAGTATGTTATTAAAGGTATAGCTCTACTATATACATACAGTATGTTATTAAAGGCATAGCACTACTATATACCTACAGTATGCTATTAAAGGCATAGCTTTACTATATACATACAGTATGTTATTAAAGGTATAGCTCTACTATATACATACAGTATGTTATTAAAGGCATAGCTCTACTATATACATACAGTATGTTAATGAAGGTATAGCTCTACTATATACATACAGTATGTTATTAAATGTATAGCTCTACTATATACATACAGTATGCTATTAAAGGCATAGCTCTACTATATACATAGAGTATGTAATTAAAGGCATAGCTCTACTATTTACATACAGTATGTTATTAAAGGCATAGCACTACTATATACATACAGTATGTTATTAAAGTTATAGCGCTACTATATACATACAGTATGTTATTAAAGGCATAGCTCTACTATATACATACAGTATGTTATTAAAGGCATAGCACTACTATATACATACAGTATACTATTAAAGGTATAGCTCTACTATATACATAAAGTATGTTATTAAAGACACAACTCTACTATATACATACAGTATTTTATTAAAGGTATATCTCTACTATATACATAAAGTATGTTATTAAAGACATAACTCTACTATATACATACAGTATTTTATTAAAGACATAGATTTACTATATACATACAGTATGCTATTAAAGGTATAGCACTACTATATACATACAGTATGTTATTAAAGGTATAGCTTTACTATATACATACAGTATATTATTAAAGACATAAGTCTACTATATACATACAGTATGTTATTAAAGACATAGCTTTACTATATACATACAGTATGTTATTGAAGGTATAGCTCTACTATATACATACAGTATGTTATTAAAGGTATAGCTCTACTATATACATACAGTATTTTATGAAAGGTATAGCTCTACTATATACATACAGTATCTTATTAAAGGCATAGAGCTACTATATACATACAGTATGTTATTAAAGGCATAGCACTACTATATACATACAGTATGTTATTAAAGGTATAGCACTACTATATACATACAGTATGTTATTAAAGGTTTAGCTCTACTATATACATACAGTATGTTATTAAAGGTATAGCTCTACTATATACATACAGTATGTTATTAAAGGTATAGCACTACTATATACATACAGTATGTTATTAAAGGCATAGCTCTACTATATATATATAGTATGTTATTAAAGCTATAGCTCTACTATATACATACAGTATGTTATTAAAGGCACAGCTCTACTATATACATACAGTATGTTAATAAAGACATAGCTCTACTATATACATACAGTATGTTATTTAAGGCATAGCTCTACTATATACATACAGTATGTTATTAAAGACATAGCACTACTATATACATATAGTATGTTATTAAAGGCATAGCTCTACCATATACATACAGTATGTTATTAAAGGCATAGCTTTACTATATACATACAGTATGTTATTAAAGGTTTAGCTCTACTATATACATACAGTATGTTATTAAAGGTATAGCTCTACTATATACATACAGTATGTTATTAAAGGTATAGCACTACTATATACATACAGTATGTTATTAAAGGCATAGCTCTACTATATATATATAGTATGTTATTAAAGGTATAGCACTACTATATACATACAGTATGTTATTAAAGGCATAGCTCTACTATATATATATAGTATGTTATTAAAGGTATAGCTCTACTATATACATACAGTATGTTATTAAAGACATAGCACTACTATATACATACAGTATGTTATTAAAGGTATAGCTCTACTATATACATACAGTATGTTATTAAAGGTATAGTTCTACTATATACATACAGTATTTTATTAAAGGTATAGCTCTACTATATACATACAGTATGTTATTAAAGACATAGAGCTACTATATACATACAGTATGTTATTAAAGGCATAGCACTACTATATACATACAGTATGTTATTAAAGTTATAGCACTACTATATACATACAGTATGTTATTAAAGGTTTAGCTCTACTATATACATACAGTATGTTATTAAAGGTATAGCTCTACTATATACATACAGTATGTTATTAAAGGTGTAGCACTACTATATACATACAGTATGTTATTAAAGGTATAGCACTACTATATACATACAGTATGTTATTAAAGGTATAGCTCTACTATATACATACGGTATGTTATTAAAAGCATAGCTCTACTATACATATACAGTATGTTATTAAAGGCATAGCACTATTATATACATCATCATACAGTATGTTATTAAAGGCATAACTCTACTATATACATACAGTATGTTATTAAAGGTATAGAACTACTATATACATACAGTATGTTATTAAAGGCATAGCAATACTATATACATACAGTATGTTATTAACGGTATTGCACTACTATATACATACAGTATGTTATTAAAGGTATAGCACTACTATATACATACAGTATGTTATTAAAGGTATAGCACTACTATATACATACAGTATGTTATTAAAGGCATGGCACTACTTTATACATACAGTATGTCATTAAAGGCATAGCACTACTATATACATACAGTATGTTATTAAAGATATAGATCTACTATATACATACAGTATGTAAATAAAGACATAGCGCTACTATATACATACAGTATGTTATTAAAGACATAGCTTTACTATATACATACAGTATGTTATTAAAGGTATAGCTCTACTATATACATACAGTATGTTATTAAAGGCATAGCACTACTATATACCTACAGTATGCTATTAAAGGCATAGCTTTACTATATACATACAGTATGTTATTAAAGGTATAGCTCTACTATATACATACAGTATGTTATTAAAGGCATAGCTCTACTATATACATACAGTATGTTAATGAAGGTATAGCTCTACTATATACATACAGTATGTTATTAAATGTATAGCTCTACTATATACATACAGTATGCTATTAAAGGCATAGCTCTACTATATACATAGAGTATGTAATTAAAGGCATAGCTCTACTATTTACATACAGTATGTTATTAAAGGCATAGCACTATTATATACATACAGTATGTTATTAAAGTTATAGCGCTACTATATACATACAGTATGTTATTAAAGGCATAGCTCTACTATATACATACAGTATGTTATTAAAGGCATAGCACTACTATATACATACAGTATGTTATTAAAGGTATAGCTCTACTATATACATAAAGTATGTTATTAAAGACACAACTCTACTATATACATACAGTATTTTATTAAAGACATAGATTTACTATATACATACAGTATGCTATTAAAGGTATAGCACTACTATATACATACAGTATGTTATTAAAGGTATAGCTTTACTATATACATACAGTATGTTATTAAAGACATAAGTCTACTATATACATACAGTATGTAATTAAAGACATAGCTTTACTATATACATACAGTATGTTATTAAAGGTATAGCTCTACTATATACATACAGTATGTTATTAAAGGTATAGCTCTACTATATACATACAGTATTTTATGAAAGGTATAGCTCTACTATATACATACAGTATCTTATTAAAGGCATAGAGCTACTATATACATACAGTATGTTATTAAAGGCATAGCACTACTATATACATACAGTATGTTATTAAAGGTATAGCACTACTATATACATACAGTATGTTATTAAAGGTTTAGCTCTACTATATACATACAGTATGTTATTAAAGGTATAGCTCTACTATATACATAAAGTATGTTATTAAAGGTATAGCACTACTATATACATACAGTATGTTATTAAAGGCATAGCTCTACTATATATATATAGTATGTTATTAAAGCTATAGCTCTACTATATACATACAGTATGTTATTAAAGGCACAGCTCTACTATATACATACAGTATGTTAATAAAGACATAGCACTACTATATACATACAGTATGTTATTAAAGGTATAGCACTACTATATACATACAGTATGCTATTAAAGGCATAGCTCTACTATATACATACAGTATGTTATTAAAGGCATAGCTCTACTATATACATACAGTATGTTATTAAAGACATAGCACTACTATATACATACAGTATGTTATTAAAGGTATAGCTCTACTATATACATACAGTATGTTATTAAAGGTATAGTTCTACTATATACATACAGTATTTTATTAAAGGTATAGCTCTACTATATACATACAGTATGTTATTAAAGGCATAGCTCTACCATATACATACAGTATGTTATTAAAGGCATAGCTTTACTATATACATACAGTATGTTATTAAAGGTTTAGCTCTACTATATACATACAGTATGTTATTAAAGGTATAGCTCTACTATATACATAAAGTATGTTATTAAAGACACAACTCTACTATATACATACAGTATTTTATTAAAGACATAGATTTACTATATACATACAGTATGCTATTAAAGGTATAGCACTACTATATACATACAGTATGTTATTAAAGGTATAGCTTTACTATATACATACAGTATGTTATTAAAGACATAAGTCTACTATATACATAGAGTATGTTATTAAAGACATAGCTTTACTATATACATACAGTATGTTATTAAAGGTATAGCTCTACTATATACATACAGTATGTTATTAAAGGTATAGCTCTACTATATACATACAGTATTTTATGAAAGGTATAGCTCTACTATATACATACAGTATCTTATTAAAGGCATAGAGCTACTATATACATACAGTATGTTATTAAAGGCATTGCACTACTATATACATACAGTATGTTATTAAAGGTATAGCACTACTATATACATACAGTATGTTATTAAAGGTTTAGCTCTACTATATACATACAGTATGTTATTAAAGGTATAGCTCTAATATATACATACAGTATGTTATTAAAGGTATAGCACTACTATATACATACAGTATGTTATTAAAGGCATAGCTCTACTATATATATATATAGTATGTTATTAAAGCTATAGCTCTACTATATACATACAGTATGTTATTAAAGGCACAGCTCTACTATATACATACAGTATGTTAATAAAGACATAGCACTACTATATACATACAGTATGTTATTAAAGGTATAGCACTACTATATACATACAGTATGCTATTAAAGGCATAGCTCTACTATATACATACAGTATGTTATTAAAGGCATAGCTCTACTATATACATACAGTATGTTATTAAAGACATAGCACTACTATATACATACAGTATGTTATTAAAGGTATAGCTCTACTATATACATACAGTATGTTATTAAAGGTATAGTTCTACTATATACATACAGTATTTTATTAAAGGTATAGCTCTACTATATACATACAGTATGTTATTAAAGGCATAGCTCTACCTTATACATACAGTATGTTATTAAAGGCATAGCTTTACTATATACATACAGTATGTTATTAAAGGTTTAGCTCTACTATATACATACAGTATGTTATTAAAGGTATAGCTCTACTATATACATACAGTATGTTATTAAAGGTATAGCACTACTATATACATACAGTATGTTATTAAAGGCATAGCTCTACTATATATATATAGTATGTTATTAAAGGTATAGCTCTAATATATACATACAGTATGTTATTAAAGGCACAGCTCTACTATATACATACAGTATGTTAATAAAGACATAGCACTACTATATACATACAGTATGTTATTAAAGGTATAGCACTACTATATACATACAGTATGCTATTAAAGGCATAGCTCTACTATATACATACAGTATGTTATTAAAGGCATAGCTCTACTATATACATACAGTATGTTATTAAAGACATAGCACTACTATATACATACAGTATGTTATTAAAGGTATAGCTCTACTATATACATACAGTATGTTATTAAAGGTATAGTTCTACTATATACATACAGTATTTTATTAAAGGTATAGCTCTACTATATACATACAGTATGTTATTAAAGGCATAGAGCTACTATATACATACAGTATGTTATTAAAGGCATAGCACTACTATATACATACAGTATGTTATTAAAGTTATAGCACTACTATATACATACAGTATGTTATTAAAGGTTTAGCTCTACTATATACATACAGTATGTTATTAAAGGTATAGCTCTACTATATACATACAGTATGTTATTAAAGGTATAGCACTACTATATACATACAGTATGTTATTAAAGGTATAGCACTACTATATACATACAGTATGTTATTAAAGGTATAGCTCTACTGTATACATACAGTATGTTATTAAAAGCATAGCTCTACTATACACATACAGTATGTTATTAAAGGCATAGCACTATTATATACATCATCATACAGTATGTTATTAAAGGCATAACTCTACTATATACATACAGTATGTTATTAAAGGCATAGCAATACTATATACATACAGTATGTTATTAACGGTATTGCACTACTTTATACATACAGTATGTTATTAAAGGTATAGCACTACTATATACATACAGTATGTTATTAAAGGTATAGCACCACTATATACATAAAGTATGTTATTAAAGGTATAGCACTACTATATACATACAGTATGTTATTAGAGGTATAACACTACTATATGCATACAGTATGTTATTAAAGGTATAGCACTACTATATACATACAGTATGTTAATAAAGGCATAGTACTACTATATACATACAGTATGTTATTAAAGGTATAGCACTACTATATACATACAGTATGTTATTAAAGGTATAGCACTACTATATACATACAGTATGTTATTAAATGCATGGCACTACTTTATACATACAGTATGTTATTAAAGGCATAGCACTACTATATACATACAGTATGTTATTAAAGATATAGATCTACTATATACATACAGTATGTAAATAAAGACATAGCTTTACTATATACATACAGTATGTTATTAAAGACATAAGTCTACTATATACATACAGTATGTTATTAAAGACATAGCTTTACTATATACATACAGTATGTTATTAAAGGTATAGCTCTACTATATACATACAGTATGTTATTAAAGGTATAGCTCTACTATATACATACAGTATTTTATGAAAGGTATAGCTCTACTATATACATACAGTATCTTATTAAAGGCATAGAGCTACTATATACATACAGTATGTTATTAAAGGCATAGCACTACTATATACATACAGTATGTTATTAAAGGTATAGCACTACTATATACATACAGTATGTTATTAAAGGTTTAGCTCTACTATATACATACAGTATGTTATTAAATGTATAGCTCTACTATATACATACAGTATGTTATTAAAGGTATAGCACTACTATATACATACAGTATGTTATTAAAGGCATAGCTCTACTATATATATATAGTATGTTATTAAAGCTATAGCTCTACTATATACATACAGTATGTTATTAAAGGCACAGCTCTACTATATACATACAGTATGTTAATAAAGACATAGCACTACTATATACATACAGTATGTTATTAAAGGTATAGCACTACTATATACATACAGTATGCTATTAAAGGCATAGCTCTACTATATACATACAGTATGTTATTAAAGGCATAGCTCTACTATATACATACAGTATGTTATTAAAGACATAGCACTACTATATACATACAGTATGTTATTAAAGGTATAGCTCTACTATATACATACAGTATGTTATTAAAGGTATAGTTCTACTATATACATACAGTATTTTATTAAAGGTATAGCTCTACTATATACATACAGTATGTTATTAAAGGTATAGCTCTACTATATACATACAGTATGTTATTAAAGGCATAGCTCTACCATATACATACAGTATGTTATTAAAGGCATAGCTTTACTATATACATACAGTATGTTAGTAAAGGTTTAGCTCTACTATATACATACAGTATGTTATTAAAGGTATAGCTCTACTATATACATACAGTATGTTATTAAAGGTATAGCACTACTATATACATACAGTATGTTATTAAAGGCATAGCTCTACTATATATATATATATAGTATGTTATTAAAGGTATAGCTCTAATATATACATACAGTATGTTATTAAAGGCACAGCTCTACTATATACATACAGTATGTTAATAAAGACATAGCACTACTATATACATACAGAATGTTATTAAAGGTATAGCACTACTATATACATACAGTATGCTATTAAAGGCATAGCTCTACTATATACATACAGTATGTTATTAAAGGCATAGCTCTACTATATACATACAGTATGTTATTAAAGACATAGCACTACTATATACATACAGTATGTTATTAAAGGTATAGCTCTACTATATACATACAGTATGTTATTAAAGGTATAGTTCTACTATATACATACAGTATTTTATTAAAGGTATAGCTCTACTATATACATACAGTATGTTATTAAAGGCATAGAGCTACTATATACATACAGTATGTTATTAAAGGCATAGCACTACTATATACATACAGTATGTTATTAAAGTTATAGCACTACTATATACATACAGTATGTTATTAAAGGTTTAGCTCTACTATATACATACAGTATGTTATTAAAGGTATAGCTCTACTATATACATACAGTATGTTATTAAAGGTATAGCACTACTATATACATACAGTATGTTATTAAAGGTATAGCACTACTATATACATACAGTATGTTATTAAAGGTATAGCTCTACTGTATACATACAGTATGTTATTAAAAGCATAGCTCTACTATACACATACAGTATGTTATTAAAGGCATAGCACTATTATATACATCATCATACAGTATGTTATTAAAGGCATAACTCTACCATATACATACAGTATGTTATTAAAGGCATAGCAATAATATATATATACAGTATGTTATTAACGGTATTGCACTACTTTATACATACAGTATGTTATTAAAGGTATAGCACTACTATATACATACAGTATGTTATTAAAGGTATAGCACCACTATATACATAAAGTATGTTATTAAAGGTATAGCACTACTATATACATACAGTATGTTATTAGAGGTATAACACTACTATATGCATACAGTATGTTATTAAAGGTATAGCACTACTATATACATACAGTATGTTAATAAAGGCATAGTACTACTATATACATACAGTATGTTATTAAAGGTATAGCACTACTATATACATACAGTATGTTATTAAAGGTATAGCACTACTATATACATACAGTATGTTATTAAAGGCATGGCACTACTTTATACATACAGTATGTTATTAAAGGCATAGCACTACTATATACATACAGTATGTTATTAAAGATATAGATCTACTATATACATACAGTATGTAAATAAAGACATAGCGCTACTATATACATACAGTATGTTATTAAAGACATAGCTTTACTATATACATACAGTATGTTATTAAAGGTATAGCTCTACTATATACATACAGTATGTTATTAAAGGCATAGCACTACTATATACATACAGTATGCTATTAAAGGCATAGCTTTACTATATACATACAGTATGTTATTAAAGGTATAGCTCTACTATATACATACAGTATGTTATTAAAGGTATAGCTCTACTATATACATACAGTATGTTATTAAAGGCATAGCTCTACTATATACATACAGTATGTTAATAAAGGTATAGCTCTACTATATACATACAGTATGTTATTAAATGAATAGCTTTACTATATACATACAGTATGCTATTAAAGGCATAGCTCTACTATATACATAGAGTATGTAATTAAAGGCATAGCTCTACTATTTACATACAGTATGTTATTAAAGGCATAGCACTACTATATACATACAGTATGTTATTAAAGTTACAGCGCTACTATATACATACAGTATGTTATTAAATGTATAGCTCTACTATATACATACAGTATGTTATTAAAGGCATAGCACTACTATATACATACAGTATGTTATTAAAGGTATAGCTCTACTATATACATAAAGTATGTTATTAAAGACACAACTCTACTATATACATACAGTATTTTATTAAAGGTATATCTCTACTATATACATAAAGTATGTTATTAAAGACATAACTCTACTATATACATACAGTATTTTATTAAAGACATAGCTTTACTATATACATACAGTATGCTATTAAAGGTATAGCACTACTATATACATACAGTATGTTATTAAAGGTATAGCTTTACTATATACGTACAGTATGTTATTAAAGACATAAGTCTACTATATACATACAGTATGTTATTAAAGACATAGCTTTACTATATACATACAGTATGTTATTAAAGGTATAGCTCTACTATATACATACAGTATGTTATTAAAGGCATAGCACTACTATATACATACAGTATGCTATTAAAGGCATAGCTTTACTATATACATACAGTATGTTATTAAAGGTATAGCTCTACTATATACATACAGTATGTTATTAAAGGTATAGCTCTACTATATACATACAGTATGTTATTAAAGGCATAGCTCTACTATATACATACAGTATGTTAATAAAGGTATAGCTCTACTATATACATACAGTATGTTATTAAATGTATAGCTCTACTATATACATACAGTATGCTATTAAAGGCATAGCTCTACTATATACATAGAGTATGTAATTAAAGGCATAGTTCTACTATTTACATACAGTATGTTATTAAAGGCATAGCACTACTATATACATACAGTATGTTATTAAAGTTATAGCTCTACTATATACATACAGTATGTTATTAAATGTATAGCTCTACTATATACATACAGTATGCTATTAAAGGCATAGCTCTACTATATACAAATATTCTCATAATAAAGATAAAAAAATAAATAAATGGAAAATATAAAATAATAACATACATACACCGCAAATAACAAAGGCATATACATGATATATATATATATATATATATATATATATATATATATATATATATATATATATATATATATATATATATATATATATGTGTTTAAAAATAACCTTATGCTTTTTGATTGCACCTTTTTTAAAACTTTTTTTATATACATATTCTTAATTTAGCAGTTACTGTTCTACTTAATTCCTTGTTAAATTTGGGCTTATTTTCATGATGTTATATTTGCGTGTCCAGCCGGCTTGGGCAACTAAATATACAGACTAGTAACTGACAAGTGATATTGTAACCAGATATACAGACTAGTAACTGATAAGTGATATTGTATCCAGATATACAGACTAGTAACTGACAAGTGATATTGTATCCAGATATACAGACTAGTAACTGATAAGTGATATTGTATTCAAATATACAGACTAGTAACTGATAAGTGATATTGTATCCAGATATACAGACTAGTAACTAGTGATGTCCCGAATAGTTCGCCGGCGAATAGTTCCCGGCGAACATAGCTTGTTCGCGTTCGCAACGGCGGGCGAACAAGAACATATGCGATGTTCGATCCGCCCCCTATTTGTCATCATTGAGTAAACTTTGACCCTGTATCTCACAGTCTGCAGACACATTCAAGCCAATCAGCAGCAGACACTCCCTCCCAGACCCTCCCAGCTCCTGGACAGCAGCCATTTTAGATTCATTCGGAAGCTGCTTTCTTAGTGAGAGGATGGACAGTGTAGCTGCTGCTGATTTAATAGGGAAATTGATAGCTAGGCTAGTGTATTCAGTGTCCACTACAGTCCTGAAGGACACATCTGATCTCTGCTGTAAGGACAGCACCCCAAAAAGCCCTTTTTAGGGCTGCTTTTTTTTTTCCTGTGTAATCTAATTGCAGTTGCCTGCCTGCCAGCATGTGTGCCAGGCTCACAGCATATACTGTGCCCACTTGCCCGTTGCCACCACTCATATCTGGTGTAACATTAGTGTAAATTTTTTAAAAAAAACTTTTTTGACTGTGAAACATCAGTCTGCTAGTGTAATCTAATTGCAGTTGCCAGCCTGTGTGCCAGGCCCACTTGCCCACAGTGCCACCATTCATATCTGTTTTAACAGTAGTGTAAATTTAAACAAAAAAAACTTTTTTGACTGTTAAACATCAGTCTGCTAGTGTAATCTAATTGCAGTTGCCTGCCTGCCAGCGTGTGTGCCAGGCCCACTTGCCCACAGTGCCACCACTCATATCTGTTGTAACAGTAGTGTAAATTTAAAAAAAAAACTTTTTTGACTGTGAAACATCAGTCTGCTAGTGTAATCTAATTGCAGTTGCCAGCCTGTGTGCCAGGCCCACTTGCCCACAGTGCCACCATTCATATCTGTTTTAACAGTAGTGTAAATTTAAACAAAAAAAACTTTTTTGACTGTTAAACATCAGTCTGCTAGTGTAATCTAATTGCAGTTGCCTGCCTGCCAGCGTGTGTGCCAGGCCCACTTGCCCACAGTGCCACCACTCATATCTGTTGTAACAGTAGTGTAAATTTAAAAAAACAACTTTTTTGACTGTTAAACATCAGTCTGCTAGTGTAATCTAATTGCAGTTGCCTGCCTGCCAGCGTGTGTGCCAGGCCCACTTGCCCACAGTGCCACCACTCATATCTGTTGTAACAGTAGTGTAAATTTAAAAAAAAAAAACTTTTTTGACTGTTAAACATCAGTCTGCTAGTGTAATCTATCTATCTATCTATCTATCTATTTATTTATATATCTATCAAATCTATCTATTTATCTATCAAATCTATCTATCTATCGTATCTATCAAATGTATATTGCATCTATTGATCTATCTATCTAATCTATGCATCTATCAAATCAATCTATCTCGTGGTTGTGCAAATTGACTGTTTGCGGTTGTTTGCGGTGCGTTAAACGGGGAGTTTGGTCTGTCACTGGGAAGCGGGCGTAACCCTTACACTACCTGATTGATACAACATCATACCTGATGTTTTACAGCACGTTATTCCAAACAATTTAGGAATGTTAGGTGATTTATGCCCTTTATGGATTAAAACCAGACTCTGCATCAACTATGTAATTTTACGTGGGAGTTTTGCCATGGATCCCCCTCCGGCATGCCACAGTCCAGGTGTTAGTCCCCTTGAAACAACTTTTCCATCACTATTGTGGCCAGAAAGAGTCCCTGTGGGTTTTAAAATTTGTCTGCCTATTGAAGTCAATGGCGGTTCGCCCTGTTCGCCCGTTCGCGAACAGTTGCGGACGTTCGCGTTCGCCGTTCGCGAACAGTTGTGGACGTTCGCGTTCGCTGTTCACGAACGGAAAATTTTCAGTTCGCGACATCACTACTAGTAACTGATAAGTGATATTGTAACCAGATATACAGACTAGTAACTGATAAGTGATATTGTAACCAGATATACAGACTAGTAACTGATAAGTGATATTGTAACCAGATATACAGACTAGTAACTGATAAGTGATATTGTAACCAGATATACAGACTAGTAACTGACAAGGGATATTGTATCCAGATATACAGACTAGTAACTGATAAGTGATATTGTATCCAGATATACAGACTAGTAACTGACAAGTGATATTGTATCCAGATATACAGACTAGTAACTGATAAGTGATATTGTAACCAGATATACAGACTAGTAACTGACAAGTGATATTGTATCCAGATATACAGACTAGTAACTGATAAGTGATATTGTATCCAGATATACAGACTAGTAACTGACAAGTGATATTGTATCCAGATATACAGACTAGTAACTGATAAGTGATATTGTATCCAGATATATAGACTAGTAGCTGATAAGTGTTATTGTAACCAGATATACAGACTAGTAACTGATAAGTGATATTGTTACCAGATATACAGACTAGTAACTGATAAGTGATATTGTAACCAGATATATAGACTAGTAACTGACAAGTGATATTGTATCCAGATATACAGACTAGTAACTGATAAGTGATATTGTTGTATCCAGATATACAGACTAGTAACATACAAGTGATATTGTATCCAGATATACAGACTAGTAACTGATAAGTGATATTGTATCCAGATATACAGACTAGTAACTGACAAGTGATATTGTATCCAGATATACAGACTAGTAACTGACAAGTGATATTGTATCCAGATATACAGACTAGTAACTGATAAGGGATATTGTAACCAGATATACAGACTAGTAACTGATAAGTTATATTGTATCCAGATATACAGACTAGTAACTGATAAGTGATATTGTATCCAGATTACTACGGTGCATATCAAACTGCATGTTATTTTAACAAACTTCATGGATTTAAAGGTACAGTACATTCTTTTTTCTTTTTACTTATTTCTTAAAAAAACTAATTTTCTCAAAATTCATCTTATTTTAAGTTTAAAAAGAAATACTACTAAATATTGTCTTTCATTTTTCCATTATTCCATTTTTACACAATTAATTTAATAGCCATTTAAAATTGCCCTAACAGCTAATAAGAATAATTTTCAAACATATATTTGTTTATAAAAATGACACCAAATCAAAATTCTCATTTAGTCCCTTCGGTTGTAAGGTGTCCAAATTCAGGATCCAGAATGTTTCTCTCTGGTTTAGTCTGAGGAATATGGCTACACCTCACTGACGAGTCCCAATGAAGGCCGGAACGATCGTCTGGGGTTGCTGTGTTCCTTGTTCAGAGAAGAATTGCCTGGTATATCGGTGCTGGACTGACCGTAATAGGCGGGATCAGACTGATATACTACAGCAAAGTTCTACTCTGTGAAGCATTACTGGGCTAAAAAGCTGCACCATGGTGGTAAATCGCCATAGTAACTGACAAGTGATATTGTATCCAGATATACAGACTAGTAACTGACAAGTGATATTGTATCCAGATATACAGACTAGTAACTGACAAGTGATATTGTATCCAGATATACAGACTAGTAACTGACAAGTGATATTGTATCCAGATATACAGACTAGTAACTGACAAGTGATATTGTATCCAGATATACAGACTAATAACTGACAAGTGATATTGTATCCAGATATACAGACTAGTAACTGACAAGTGATATTGTAACCAGATATACAGACTAGTAACTGACAAGTGATATTGTATCCAGATATACAGACTAGTAACTGACAAGTGATATTGTAACCAGATATACAGACTAGTAACTGACAAGTGATATTGTAACCAGAGATACAAACTAGTAACTGACAAGTGATATTGTAACCAGATATACAGACCAGTAACTGACAAGTAATATTGTATCCAGATATACAGACTAGTAACTGACAAGTGATATTGTATCCAGATATACAGACTAGTAACTGGCAAGTGATATTGTAACCAGATATACAAACTAGTAACTGACAAGTGATATTGTAACCAGATATACAGACTACTAACTGATAAGTGATATTGCACCCAGACTAGTAACTGACAAGTGATATTATATTCAGATATACAGACTAGTAACTGACAAGTGATATTGTATCCAGATATACAGACTAGTAACTGACAAGTGATATTTTATCCAGATATACAGACTAGTAACTGATAAGTGATATTGTATCCAGATATACAGACTAGTAACTGACAAGTGATATTGTATCCAGATATACAGACTAGTAACTGACAAGTGATATTGTATCCAGATATACAGACTAGTAACTGACAAGTGATATTGTATCCAGATATACAGACTAGTAACTGACAAGTGATATTGTATCCAGATATACAGACTAGTAACTGGCAAGTGATATTGTAACCAGATATACAGACTAGTAACTGACAAGTGATATTGTATCCAGATATACAGACTAGTAACTGATAAGTGATATTGTATCCAAATATACAGACTAGTAACTGACAAGTGATATTGTATCCAGATATACAGACTAGTAACTGGCAAGTGATATTGTAACCAGAGATACAAACTAGTAACTGACAAGTGATATTGTATCCAGATATACAGACTAGTAACTGATAAGTGATATTGTATCCAGATATACAGACTAGTAACTGATAAATGATATTGAATCCAGATATACAGACTAGTAACTGATACGTGATATTGTATCCAGATATACAGACTAGTAACTGATAAGTGATATTGTATCCAGATATACAGACTAGTAACTGATAAGTGATATTGTAACCAGATATACAGACTAGTAACTGATAAGTGATATTGTAACCAGATATGCAGACTAGTAACTGATAAGTGTTATTGTAACCAGATATACAGACTAGTAACTGATAAGTGATATTGTAACCAGATATACAGACTAGTAACTGACAAGTGATATTGTAACCAGATATACAGACTAGTAACTAAAAAGTGATATTGTATCCAGATATACAGACTAGTAACTGATAAGTTATATTGTATCCAGATATACAGACTAGTAACTGACAAGCGATATTGTATCCAGATATACAGACTAGTAACTGATAAGTTATATTGTATCCAGATATATAGACTAGTAACTGACAAGTGATATTGTAACCAGATATACAGACTAGTAAGTGATAAGTGATATTGTATCCAGAGATACAGACTAGTAACTGACAAGTGATATTGTATCCACATATACAGACTAGTAACTGACAAGTGATATTGTATCCAGATATACAGACTAGTAACTGACAAGTGATATTGTATCCAGATATACAGACTAGTAACTGACAAGTGATATTGTATCCAGATATACAGACTAGTAACTGATAAGTGATGTTGTATCTAGATATACAGACTAGTAACTGACAAGTGATATTGTATCAAGATATAGAGACTAGTAACTGACAAGTGATATTGTATCCAGATATACAGACTAGTAACTGACAAGTGATATTGTAACCAGATATACAGACTAGTAACTGACAAGTGATATTGTATCCAGATATAAAGACTAGTAACTGATAAGTTATATTGTATCCAGATATACAGACTAGTAACTGACAAGTGATATTGAAACCAGATATACAGACTAGTAACTGATAAGTGATATTGTAACCAGATATACAGACTAGTAACTGATAAGTGATATTGTATCCAGATATACAGACTATTAACTGACAAGTGATATTGTATCCAGATATGCAGACTAGTAACTGACAAGTGATATTGTATCCAGATATACAGACTAGTAACTGACAAGTGATATTGTAACCATATATACAGACTAGTAACTGACAAGTGATATTGTATCCAGATATACAGACTAGTAACTGGCAAGTGATATTGTAACCAGAGATACAAACTAGTAACTGACAAGTGATATTGTATCCAGATATACAGACTAGTAACTGATAAGTGATATTGTATCCAGATATACAGACTAGTAACTGATAAATGATATTGAATCCAGATATACAGACTAGTAACTGATACGTGATATTGTATCCAGATATACAGACTAGTAACTGATAAGTGATATTGTAACCAGATATGCAGACTAGTAACTGATAAGTGTTATTGTAACCAGATATACAGACTAGTAACTGATAAGTGATATTGTAACCAGATATTCAGACTAGTAACTGACAAGTGATATTGTAACCAGATATACAGACTAGTAACTAAAAAGTGATATTGTATCCAGATATACAGACTAGTAACTGATAAGTTATATTGTATTCAGATATACAGACTAGTAACTGACAAGCGATATTGTATCCAGATATACAGACTAGTAACTGATAAGTTATATTGTATCCAGATATATAGACTAGTAACTGACAAGTGATATTGTAACCAGATATACAGACTAGTAAGTGATAAGTGATATTGTATCCAGAGATACAGACTAGTAACTGACAAGTGATATTGTATCCAGATATACAGACTAGTAACTGACAAGTGATATTGTATCCAGATATGCAGACTAGTAACTGACAAGTGATATTGTATCCAGATATACAGACTAGTAACTGACAAGTGATATTGTAACCATATATACAGACTAGTAACTGACAAGTGATATTGTATCCAGATATACAGACTAGTAACTGACAAGTGATATTGTATCCAGATATACAGACTAGTAACTGATAAGTTATATTGTATCCAGATATACAGACTAGTAACTGATAAGTGATATTGTAACCAGATATACAGACTAGTAACTGATAAGTGATATTGTAACCAGATATACAGACTAGTAACTGACAAGTGATATTGTAACCATATATACAGACTAGTAACTGACAAGTGATATTGTATCCAGATATACAGACTAGTAACTGATAAGTGATATTGTATCCAAATATACAGACTAGTAACTGACAAGTGATATTGTATCCAGATATACAGACTAGTAACTGGCAAGTGATATTGTAACCAGAGATACAAACTAGTAACTGACAAGTGATATTGTAACCAGATATACAGACTAGTAACTGACAAGTGATATTGTAACCAGATATACAGACTAGTAACTGATAAGTGATATTGTATCCAGATATACAGACTAGTAACTGATAAGTGATATTGTAACCAGATATACAGACTTGTAACTGACAAGTGATATTGTAACCAGATATACAGACTAGTAACTGACAAGTGATATTGTATCCAGATACACAGACTAGTAACTGACAAGTGTTATTGTAACCAGATATACAGACTAGTAACTGATAAGTGATATTGTAACCAGATATACAGACTAGTAACTGACAAGTGATATTATAACCAGATATACAGACTAGTAACTGACAAGTGATATTGTATCCAGATATACAGACTAGTAACTGATAAGTTATATTGTATCCAGACATACAGACTAGTAACTGCCAAGTGATATTGTATCCAGATATACAGACTAGTAACTGATAAGTTATATTGTATCCAGATATACAGACTAGTAACTGACAAGTGATATTGTAACCAGATATACAGACTAGTAAGTTATAAGTGATATTGTATCCAGAGATACAGACTAGTAACTGACAAGTGATATTGTATCCAGATATACAGACTAGTAACTGACAAGTGATATTGTATCCAGATATACAGACTAGTAACTGACAAGTGGATATACAGACTAGTAACTGACAAGTGATATTGTATCCAGATATACAGACTAGTAACTGATAAGTGATGTTGTATCCAGATATACAGACTAGTAACTGACAAGTGATATTGTAACCATATATACAGACTAGTAACTGACAAGTGATATTTTATGCAGATATACAGACTAGTAACTGGCAAGTGATATTGTAACCAGAGATACAAACTAGTAACTGACAAGTGATATTGTATCCAGATATACAGACTAGTAACTGATAAGTGATATTGTATCCAGATATACAGACTAGTAACTGATAAATGATATTGAATCCAGATATACAGACTAGTAACTGATACGTGATATTGTATCCAGATATACAGACTAGTAACTGATAAGTGATATTGTAACCAGATATGCAGACTAGTAACTGATAAGTGTTATTGTAACCAGATATACAGACTAGTAACTGATAAGTGATATTGTAACCAGATATACAGACTAGTAACTGACAAGTGATATTGTAACCAGATATACAGACTAGTAACTAAAAAGTGATATTGTATCCAGATATACAGACTAGTAACTGATAAGTTATATTGTATCCAGATATACAGACTAGTAACTGACAAGCGATATTGTATCCAGATATACAGACTAGTAACTGATAAGTTATATTGTATCCAGATATATAGACTAGTAACTGACAAGTGATATTGTAACCAGATATACAGACTAGTAAGTGATAAGTGATATTGTATCCAGAGATACAGACTAGTAACTGACAAGTGATATTGTATCCAGATATACAGACTAGTAACTGACAAGTGATATTGTATCCAGATATACAGACTAGTAACTGACAAGTGATATTGTATCCAGATATACAGACTAGTAACTGACAAGTGATATTGTATCCAGATATACAGACTAGTAACTGATAAGTGATGTTGTATCTAGATATACAGACTAGTAACTGACAAGTGATATTATATCAAGATATAGAGACTAGTAACTGACAAGTGATATTGTATCCAGATATACAGACTAGTAACTGACAAGTGATATTGTATCCAGATATGCAGACTAGTAACTGACAAGTGATATTGTATCCAGATATACAGACTAGTAACTGACAAGTGATATTGTAACCATATATACAGACTAGTAACTGACAAGTGATATTGTATCCAGATATACAGACTAGTAACTGATAAGTGATATTGTATCCAAATATACAGACTAGTAACTGACAAGTGATATTGTATCCAGATATACAGACTAGTAACTGGCAAGTGATATTGTAACCAGAGATACAAACTAGTAACTGACAAGTGATATTGTATCCAGATATACAGACTAGTAACTGACAAGTGATATTGTAACCAGATATACAGACTAGTAACTGATAAGTGATATTGTATCCAGATATACAGACTAGTAACTGATAAGTGATATTGTAACCAGATATACAGACTAGTAACTGACAAGTGATATTGTAACCAGATATACAGACTAGTAACTGACAAGTGATATTGTATCCAGATATACAGACTAGTAACTGACAAGTGTTATTGTAACCAGATATACAGACTAGTAACTGATAAGTGATATTGTAACCAGATATACAGACTAGTAACTGACAAGTGATATTGTAACCAGATATACAGACTAGTAACTGACAAGTGATATTGTATCCAGATATACAGACTAGTAACTGATAAGTTATATTGTATCCAGATATACAGACTAGTAACTGACAAGTGATATTGTATCCAGATATACAGACTAGTAACTGATAAGTTATATTGTATCCAGATATACAGACTAGTAACTGACAAGTGATATTGTAACCAGATATACAGACTAGTAAGTTATAAGTGATATTGTATCCAGAGATACAGACTAGTAACTGACAAGTGATATTGTATCCAGATATACAGACTAGTAACTGACAAGTGATATTGTATCCAGATATACAGACTAGTAACTGACAAGTGGATATACAGACTAGTAACTGACAAGTGATATTGTATCCAGATATACAGACTAGTAACTGACAAGTGATATTGTATCCAGATATACAGACTAGTAACTGACAAGTGATATTGTAACCAGATATACAGACTAGTAACTGATAAGTGTTATTGTAACCAGATATACAGACTAGTAACTGATAAGTGATATTGTAACCAGATATACAGACTAGTAACTGACAAGTGATATTGTAACCAGATATACAGACTAGTAACTGACAAGTGATATTGTATCCAGATATACAGACTAGTAACTGATAAGTTATATTGTATCCAGATATACAGACTAGTAACTGACAAGTGATATTGTATCCAGATATACAGACTAGTAACTGATAAGTTATATTGTATCCAGATATACAGACTAGTAACTGACAAGTGATATTGTAACCAGATATACAGACTAGTAAGTGATAAGTGATATTGTATCCAGATATACAGACTAGTAACTGACAAGTGATATTGTATCCAGATATACAGACTAGTAACTGACAAGTGATATTGTATCCAGATATACAGACTAGTAACTGACAAGTGATATTGTATCCAGATATACAGACTAGTAACTGACAAGTGATATTGTATCCAGATATACAGACTAGTAACTGATAAGTGATGTTGTATCTAGATATACAGACTAGTAACTGACAAGTGATATTATATCAAGATATAGAGACTAGTAACTGACAAGTGATATTGTATCCAGATATACAGACTAGTAACTGACAAGTGATATTGTATCCAGATATGCAGACTAGTAACTGACAAGTGATATTGTATCCAGATATACAGACTAGTAACTGACAAGTGATATTGTAACCATATATACAGACTAGTAACTGACAAGTGATATTGTATCCAGATATACAGACTAGTAACTGATAAGTGATATTGTATCCAAATATACAGACTAGTAACTGACAAGTGATATTGTATCCAGATATACAGACTAGTAACTGGCAAGTGATATTGTAACCAGAGATACAAACTAGTAACTGACAAGTGATATTGTATCCAGATATACAGACTAGTAACTGATAAGTGATATTGTAACCAGATATACAGACTAGTAACTGATAAGTGATATTGTATCCAGATATACAGACTAGTAACTGATAAGTGATATTGTAACCAGATATACAGACTAGTAACTGACAAGTGATATTGTAACCAGATATACAGACTAGTAACTGACAAGTGATATTGTATCCAGATACACAGACTAGTAACTGACAAGTGTTATTGTAACCAGATATACAGACTAGTAACTGATAAGTGATATTGTAACCAGATATACAGACTAGTAACTGACAAGTGATATTATAACCAGATATACAGACTAGTAACTGACAAGTGATATTGTATCCAGATATACAGACTAGTAACTGATAAGTTATATTGTATCCAGACATACAGACTAGTAACTGACAAGTGATATTGTATCCAGATATACAGACTAGTATCTGATAAGTTATATTGTATCCAGATATACAGACTAGTAACTGACAAGTGATATTGTAACCAGATATACAGACTAGTAAGTTATAAGTGATATTGTATCCAGAGATACAGACTAGTAACTGACAAGTGATATTGTATCCAGATATACAGACTAGTAACTGACAAGTGATATTGTATCCAGATATACAGACTAGTAACTGACAAGTGGATATACAGACTAGTAACTGACAAGTGATATTGTATCCAGATATACAGACTAGTAACTGATAAGTGATGTTGTATCCAGATATACAGACTAGTAACTGACAAGTGATATTGTATCAAGATATACAGACTAGTAACTGACAAGTGATATTGTATCCAGATATACAGACTAGTAACTGACAAGTGATATTGTATCCAGATATGCAGACTAGTAACTGACAAGTGATATTGAATCAAGATATACAGACTCTTAACTGACAAGTTATATTGTAACCAGATATACAGACTAGTAACTGACAAGTGATATTGTATCCAGATATACAGACTAGTAACTGACAAGTGATATTGTAACCAGATATACAGACTAGTAACTGATAAGTGATATTGTATCCAGATATACAGACTAGTAACTGATAAGTGATATTGTATCCAGATATGCAGACTAGTAACTGACAAGTGATATTGTATCCAGATATACAGACTAGTAACTGACAAGTGATATTATATCCAGATACACAGACTAGTAACTGACAAGTGATATTGTATCCAGATATACAGACTAGTAACTGATAAGTGATATTGTATCCAGATATACAGACTAGTAACTGGCAAGTGATATTGTAACCAGATATACAGACTAGTAACTGACAAGTGATATTGTATCCAGATATACAGACTAGTAACTGACAAGTGATATTGTATCCAGATATACAGACTAGTAACTGACAAGTGATATTGTATCCAGATATACAGACTAGTAACTGATAAGTGATATTGTAACCAGATATACAGACTAGTAACTGACAAGTGATATTGAAACCAGATATACAGACTAGTAACTGACAAGTGATATTGTATCCAGATATACAGACTAGTAACTGATAAGTGATATTGTATCCAGATATATAGACTAGTAACTGACAAGTGATATTGTAACCAGATATACAGACTAGTAACTGATAAGTGATATTGTATCCAGAGATACAGACTAGTAACTGACAAGTGATATTGTATCCAGATATACAGACTAGTAACTGACAAGTGATATTGTATCCAGATATACAGACTAGTAACTGACAAGTGATATTGTATCCAGATATACAGACTAGTAACTGACAAGTGATATTGTATCCAGATATACAGACTAGTAACTGATAAGTGATATTGTATCCAGATATATAGACTAGTAACTGACAAGTGATATTGTAACCAGATATACAGACTAGTAACTGACAAGTGATATTGTATCCAGATATACAGACTAGTAACTGACAAGTGATATTGTATCCAGATATACAGACTAGTAACTGACAAGTGATATTGTATCCAGATATACAGACTAGTAACTGACAAGTGATATTGTAACCAGATATACAGACTAGTAACTGACAAGTGATATTGTATCCAGATATACAGACTAGTAACTGGAAAGTGATATTGTATCCAGATATACAGACTAGTAACTGACAAGTGATATTGTATCCAGATATACAGACTAGTAACTGATAAGTGATATTGTAACCAGAGATACAGACTAGTAACTGACAAGTGATATTGTAACCAGATATACAGACTAGTAACTGACAAGTGATATTGTAACCAGATATACAGACTAGTAACTGATAAGTGATATTGTATCCAGATATACAGACTAGTAACTGATAAGTGATATTGTAACCAGATATACAGACTTGTAACTGACAAGTGATATTGTAACCAGATATACAGACTAGTAACTGACAAGTGATATTGTATCCAGATACACAGACTAGTAACTGACAAGTGTTATTGTAACCAGATATACAGACTAGTAACTGATAAGTGATATTGTAACCAGATATACAGACTAGTAACTGACAAGTGATATTATAACCAGATATACAGACTAGTAACTGACAAGTGATATTGTATCCAGATATACAGACTAGTAACTGATAAGTTATATTGTATCCAGACATACAGACTAGTAACTGACAAGTGATATTGTATCCAGATATACAGACTAGTATCTGATAAGTTATATTGTATCCAGATATACAGACTAGTAACTGACAAGTGATATTGTAACCAGATATACAGACTAGTAAGTTATAAGTGATATTGTATCCAGAGATACAGACTAGTAACTGACAAGTGATATTGTATCCAGATATACAGACTAGTAACTGACAAGTGATATTGTATCCAGATATACAGACTAGTAACTGACAAGTGTGGATATACAGACTAGTAACTGACAAGTGATATTGTATCCAGATATACAGACTAGTAACTGATAAGTGATTTTGTATCCAGATATACAGACTAGTAACTGACAAGTGATATTGTATCCAGATATACAGACTAGTAACTGACAAGTGATATTGTATCCAGATATACAGACTAGTAACTGACAAGTGATATTGTATCCAGATATACAGACTAGTAACTGACAAGTGATATTGTATCCAGATATACAGACTAGTAACTGACAAGTGATATTGTATCCAGATATACAGACTAGTAACTGACAAGTGATATTGTATCCCAGATATACAGACTAGTAACTGACAAGTGATATTGTATCCAGATATACAGACTAGTAACTGGCGCTAGTGATATTGTATCCAGATATACAGACTAGTAACTGATAAGTGATATTGTATCCAGATATACAGACTAGTAACTGACAAGTGATATTGTATCCAGATATACAGACTAGTAACTGACAAGTGATATTGTATCCAGATATACAGACTAGTAACTGACAAGTGATATTGTAACCAGATATACAGACTAGTAACATGACTAAGTGATAATTGTATCCAGATATATAGACTAGTAACTGACCAAGTGATATTGTAACCAGATATACAGACTAGTAACTGACAAGTGATATTGTATCCAGATATACAGACTAGTAACTGACAAGTGATATTGTATCCAGATATACAGACTAGTAACTGACAAGTGATATTGTATCCAGATATACAGACTAGTAACTGAAAAGTGATATTGTAACCAGATATACAGACTAGTAACTGACAAGTGATATTGTAACCAGATATACAGACTAGTAACTGATAAGTGATATTGTATCCAGATATACAGACTAGTAACTGATAAGTGATATTGTATCCAGATATACAGACTAGTAACTGACAAGTGATATTGTATCCAGATATACAGACTAGTAACTGACAAGTGATATTGTATCCAGATATACAGACTAGTAACTGATAAGTGATATTGTATCCAGATATACAGACTAGTAACTGACAAGTGATATTGTATCCAGATATACAGACTAGTAACTGATAAGTTATATTGTATCCAGATATGCAGACTAGTAACTGACAAGTGATATTGTATCAAGATATGCAGACTCTTAACTGACAAGTGATATTGTAACCAGATATACAGACTAGTAACTGACAAGTGATATTGTATCCAGATATACAGACTAGTAACTGACAAGTGATATTGTATCCAAATATACAGACTAGTAACTGACAAGTGATATTGTATCCAGATATACAGACTGTAATGATAAGTGATATTGTATCCAAATATACAGACATAGTAACTGGCAAGTGATATTGTAACAGAGATACAGACTAGTAACTGACAAGTGATATTGTAACCAGATATACAGACTAGTAACTGACAAGTGATATTGTAACCAGATATACAGACTAGTAACTGACAAGTGATATTGTATCCAGATATACAGACTAGTAACTGATAAGTGATATTGTATCCAGATATACAGACTAGTAAATGATAAGTGATATTGTATCCATATATACAGTCTAGTAACTGACAAGTGATATTGTAACCAGATATACAGACTAGTAACTGACAAGTGATATTGTATCCAGATATACAGACTAGTAACTGACAAGTGTTATTGTAACCAGATATACAGACTAGTAACTGATAAGTGATATTGTAACCAGATATACAGACTAGTAACTGACAAGTGATATTGTATCCAGATATACAGACTAGTAACTGATAAGTTATATTGTATCCAGATATACAGACTAGTAACTGACAAGTGATATTGTATCCAGATATACAGACTAGTAACTGATAAGATATATTGTATCCAGATATACAGACTAGTAACTGACAAGTGATATTGTAACCAGATATACAGACTAGTAAGTGATAAGTGATATTGTATCCAGAGATACAGACTAGTAACTGACAAGTGATATTGTATCTAGATATACAGACTAGTAACTGACAAGTGATATTGTATCCAGATATACAGACTAGTAACTGACAAGTGATATTGCACCCAGACTAGTAACTGACAAGTGATATTGTATCCAGATATACAGACTAGTAACTGACAAGTGATATTGTATCCAGATATACAGACTAGTAACTGATAAGTGATATTGTATCCAGATATACAGACTAGTAACTGACAAGTGATATTGTATCCAGATATACAGACTAGTAACTGATAAGTTATATTGTATCCAGATATACAGACTAGTAACTGACAAGTGATATTGTAACCAGATATACAGACTAGTAACTGATAAGTGATATTGTATCCAGAGATACAGACTAGTAACTGACAAGTGATATTGTATCTAGATATACAGACTAGTAACTGACAAGTGATATTGTATCCGAATATACAGACTAGTAACTGACAAGTGATATTGTATCCAGATATACAGACTAGTAACTGACAAGTGATATTGTATCCAGATATACAGACTAGTAACTGGCAAGTGATATTGTAACCAGAGATACAAACTAGGTAACTGACAAGTGATATTGTAACCAGATATACAGACTAGTAACTGACAAGTGATATTGTAACCAGATATACAGACTAGTAACTGATAAGTGATATTGTATCCAGATATACAGACTAGTAACTGATAAGTGATATTGTAACCATATATACAGACTAGTAACTGACAAGTGATATTGTAACCAGATATACAGACTAGTAACTGACAAGTGATATTGTATCCAGATATACAGACTAGTAACTGATAAGTGATATTGTATCCAGATATACAGACTAGTAACTGATAAGTGATATTGTATCCATATATACAGTCTAGTAACTGACAAGTGATATTGTACCCAGATATTCAGACTAGTAACTGACAAGTGATATTGTATCCAGATATACAGACTAGTAACTGACAAGTGATATTGTATCCAGATATACAGACTAGTAACTGATAAGTGATATTGTATCCAGATATATAGACTAGTAACTGACAAGTGATATTGTAACCAGATATACAGACTAGTAAGTGATAAGTGATATTGTATCCAGAGATACAGACTAGTAACTGACAAGTGATATTGTATCCAGATATACAGACTAGTAACTGATAAGTGATATTGTATCCAGAATATACAGGACTTAGTAACTGACAAGTGATATTGTATCCAGATATACAGACTAGTAACTGACAAGTGATATTGTATCCAGATATACAGACTAGTAACTGATAAGTGGATGTTGTATTCTAGATATACAAGACTAGTAACTGACAAGTGATATTATATCAAGATATAGTGACTAGGTAACTGACAAGTGATATTGTATCCAGATTTACAGACTAGTAACTGACAAAGTGATATTGTATCCAGATATGCAGACTAGTAAACTGACAAGTGATATTGTATCCAGATATACAGACTAGTAAGACTGACAAGTGATATTGTAACCATATATACAGACTAGTAACTGAAAGTGATATTGTATCCAGATATACAGACTAGTAACTGATAAGTGATATTGTATCCAAATATT
Source organism: Bombina bombina (assembly GCF_027579735.1). Taxonomy (NCBI): domain Eukaryota; kingdom Metazoa; phylum Chordata; class Amphibia; order Anura; family Bombinatoridae; genus Bombina; species Bombina bombina. Next base: position 198,962 of record NW_026510919.1, read on the forward strand.
CAGACTAGTAACTGACAAGTGATATTGTATCCAGATATACAGACTAGTAACTGGGCAAGTGATATTGTAACCAGAGATACAAACTAGTAACTGACAAGTGATATTGTAACCAGATATACAGACTAGTAACTGACAAGTGATATTGTAACCAGATATACAGACTAGTAACTGATAAGTGATATTGTATCCAGATATACAGACTAGTAACTGACAAGTGGATATACAGACTAGTAACTGACAAGTGATATTGTATCCAAATATACAGACTAGTAACTGACAAGTGATATTGTATCCAGATATTACAGACTAGTAACTGGCAAGTGATATTGTAACCAGAGATACAAACTAGTAACTGACAAGTGATATTGTAACCAGATATACAGACTAGTAACTGACAAGTGATATTGTAACCAGATATACAGACTAGTAACTGATAAGTGATATTGAATCCAGATGTACAGACTAGTAACTGATAAGTGATATTGTAACCAGATATGCAGACTAGTAACTGATAAGTGATATTGTAACCAGATATACAGACTAGTAACTGATAAGTGATATTGTAACCAGATATACAGACTTGTAACTGACAAGTGATATTGTAACCAGATATACAGACTAGTAACTGACAAGTGATATTGTATCCAGATACACAGACTAGTAACTGACAAGTGTTATTGTAACCAGATATACAGACTAGTAACTGATAAGTGATATTGTAACCAGATATACAGACTAGTAACTGACAAGTGATATTATAACCAGATATACAGACTAGTAACTGACAAGTGATATTGTATCCAGATATACAGACTAGTATCTGATAAGTTATATTGTATCCAGATATACAGACTAGTAACTGATAAGTGATATTGTATCCAGATATACAGACTAGTAACTGATAAGTGATATTGTATCCAGATATACAGACTAGTAACTGACAAGTGATATTGTATCCAAATATACAGACTAGTAACTGACAAGTGATATTGTATCCAGATATACAGACTAGTAACTGGCAAGTGATATTGTAACCAGAGATACAAACTAGTAACTGACAAGTGATATTGTAACCAGATATACAGACTAGTAACTGATAAGTGATATTGCACCCAGACTAGTAACTGACAAGTGATATTATATCCAGATATACAGACTAGTAACTGACAAGTGATATTGTACCCAGATATACAGGCTAGTAAATGCCAAGTGATATTGTATCCAGATATACAGACTAGTAACTGACAAGTGATATTGTATCCAGATATACAGACTAGTAACTGACAAGTGATATTATATCCAGATATACAGACTAGTAACTGACAAGTGATATTGTATCCAGATATACAGACTAGTAACTGATAAGTGATATTGTATCCAGATATACAGACTAGTAACTGACAAGTGATATTGTATCCAGATATACAGACTAGTAACTGACAAGTGATATTGTATCCAGATATACAGACTAGTAACTGACAAGTGATATTGTA